>NC_092280.1:10414003-10491503 GCF_036320965.1 Panulirus ornatus
TTTTTTTCGACTGTTTCCTTGCGCTACCTCCCAAACGCGGGAAACAGCGACAAAGCAAAAAAAAAAGAAAAAAAAAAATATATATATATATATATATATATATATATATATATATATATATATATATATATATATATATATATATATATATTTCTTTCTCTCATACTACTCGTCATTTCCCGCATTAGCGAGGTAACGTTAAGAACAGAGGACTAGGCCTTTGAGGGAATATCCTCTCCTGGCCTCAATCTCTGTTTCTTCTTTTGGAACATCAATACAAATGAAAATGAGAGGGCTGGATTTACAGCCCCCCCAGCTCCCTTCCCCTTTAGTCGCCTTCTACGACACTCAGGGAATACGTGGGAAGTATTCCTTCTCCCCTAACCAGAGGGATGATATATATATATATATATATTTTTTTTTTTTTTTTGCTTTGTCGCTGTCTCTCGCGTTTGCGAGGTAGCGCAAGGAAACAAACGAAAGAAATGGCCCAACCCACCCCCATACACATGTATATACATACGTCCACACACGCAAATATACATACCTACACAGCTTTCCATGGTTTACCCCAGACGCTTCACATGACCTGATTCAATCCACCGACAGCACCTCAACCCCGGTATACCACATCGCTCCAATTCACTCTATTCCTTGCCCTCCTTTCACCCTCCTGCATGTTCAGGCCCCGATCACACAAAATCTTCTTCACTCCATCTTTCCACCTCCAATTTGGTCTCCCTCTTCTCCTCGTTCCCTCCACCTCCGACACATATATCCTCTTGGTCAATCTTTCCTCACTCATTCTCTCCATGTGCCCAAACCATTTCAAAACACCCTCTTCTGCTCTCTCAACCACGCTCTTTTTATTTCCACACATCTCTCTTACCCTTACGTTACTTACTCGATCAAACCACCTCACACCACACATTGTCCTCAAACATCTCATTTCCAGCACACCCATCCTCCTGCGCACCACTCTATCCATAGCCCACGCCTCGCAACCATACAACATTGTTGGAACCACTATTCCTTCAAACATACCCATTTTTGCTTTCCGAGATAATGTTCTCGACTTCCACACATTCTTCAAGGCTCCCAGAATTTTCGCCCCCTCCCCCACCCTATGATCCACTTCCGCTTCCATGGTTCCATCCACTGCCAGATCTACTCCCAGATATCTAAAACACTTCACTTCCTCCAGTTTTTCTCCATTCAAACTCACCTCCCAATTGACTTGACCCTCAACCCTACTGTACCTAATAACCTTGCTCTTATTCACATTTACTCTTAACTTTCTTCTTTCACACACTTTACCAAACTCAGTCACCAGCTTCTGCAGTTTCTCACATGAATCAGCCACCTGCGCTGTATCATCAGCGAACAACAACTGACTCACTTCCCAAGCTCTCTCATCCCCAACAGACTTCATACTTGCCCCTCTTTCCAAAACTCTTGCATTCACCTCCCTAACAACCCCATCCATAAACAAATTAAACAACCATGGAGACATCACACACTCCTGCCGCAAACCTACATTCACTGAGAACCAATCACTTTCCTCTCTTCCTACACGTACACATGCCTTACATCCTCGATAAAAACTTTTCACTGCTTCTAACAACTTGCCTCCCACACCATATTTTCTTAATACCTTGCACAGAGCATCTCTATCAACTCTTTCATATGCCTTCTCCAGATCCATAAATGCTACATACAAATCCATTTGCTTTTCTAAGTATTTCTCACATACATTCTTCAAAGCAAACACCTGATCCACACATCCTCTACCACTTCTGAAACCACACTGCTCTTCCCCAATCTGATGCTCTGTACATGCCTTCACCCTCTCAATCAATACCCTCCCATATAATTTACCAGGAATACTCAACAAACTTATGGTATAAGTTATAAGTTTATATATATATATATATATATATATATATATATATATATATATATATATATATATATATATATATATATATATATATATATATATATATATATATATATATATATATATATATATATAAGGTGAAATCGCATTTCAGTAGAAATTCATACAATTCTATCTAACATGTAATTTTTCTATGCATGTGGCACGAAATTTTTCGAGGAGACAATCCACCTCATCAGGTGCCAGTACTTAACAAAGTTATATAAATTCCAATATCACTAAAGGTTTCTGCTGCACAACACCAATGTCTCTTTGCCTAAAGAGACTGGTGTTGTTCGGCGGAAACCAAGTGTGATGTTGCGATGTAGATAATTGTCAAGTACTGGTACCTGATGAGGTGGATTGCCTCCAGGAAACGTGTTGTGTCACATGTATAGAGAAATTTCTTGTTTGATAGAATTATATGAAATTCATACTAAGTGCGATATCACCTTCATCCCTTTCATCACGGAATAGAGTGATCATCTTTATATAGAATCTTTGCCATAGGTATTTATGTCGCTACTTACTAAACTAGTGTGCTTTAAGTGATACCAGGTGATTTCAAGACCCAAATGATGCCTTCCTCCCTCTATCACTGTCTCGTTTGTTAAATGCATTGTACCAGGGTGTCATCCTGGCTGAGAGTGGGATATGTGTGTGTTTGTGTGTGTGTGTGTGTGTGTGTGTGTGTGTGTGTGTGTGTGTGTGAATACATAATAGCAGTAAGGACATGGTACATGCATACATGGTTGAGACGTTTGGACACGAGCGCATAACTCTCTCCCCCTGCAGCACATAATTAGTAATAAGGGATGACAGTGGTCACACACACACACACACACACACATTCAGGCAGATAAGTCTGTGACTGATACTGTGTCCTCCTGGTAAAACAACAGAACACTCCGTCACGGCACCTCAGGAGTTCCAGCTCATGTTGAATTGAAAGATCTGCGTCAAACATTGCTGATATTCATATCTGATATACAATAAGGACAAAAGGTAACAGGATGGCCATAATGTATATTTTTAGAAAAATAGGACTCTTATCTTATAGGCAAACACGACTAGTATAAGGCTTGACGCTGCCTAATCTCCCTCCCGTTTGTTGTAATTTGGCAGGTCAGGCGACGGCCCTTCCAATCCACCTTCCATTAACAAAACAAATACTTCGGACTATAGGAGAAAGCATTTCACAGAGTAACAGAAGCAGTAGCAGCGGTAGCAGCATCAGCAGGAGCAGCAGCAGATGAAGAAGCATCAGCAGCGAGAGCAGAAACAGCAGGAGTGGCAGCAGGAACTGAGTGAGATGAATATTATTGTAGGTTGGAGGCGGGCTGTGTGGCATAACTACACTGGATAAGAACGATGAATAGTTGCCGCAGTGTTGCTGTGACCCACTAGAAATGATCCGGTATAAACCACACATTGAACTTAATCTAGGGAAGTATGACAAGTCTTCAGACTATAGTAAACAAAATCGTTCATTAATGTACCACTTCACCTACCGTTCACTAGAGGTAGTCAGCTAAGGGATGGCTAACATGAAACAAGCAAATAAGATGTCAGTGACCTAAGCCTTCCTCTCCGGAGCAAGATAAACAGACCCGTCAGTTTAGCCGAGATCAACTGCAGAGGGAAAACCAGAACCTGATACCAGCCAGGACCTGACCTGACACTCACCATCAGACCAAACCTGGCCAAATAACCAGAACCTGACATCAGCCATACAGTGGATCTGGTATACCATGACCTAGAAAACTGACATCCTATACAATAGCAGCGGTACTGGAAAGTTTTAGAACGTAACTGATGTACGCTTGGTGATAAAAGTACCTTTACAACTGCGTGAAACAAACTGACACCATGAACGAAAGGTTTGATAAAGGCCCATGAAGCCGTCCTTGCACTGGTAGCCCCGCGGACACACTTGCTCGCAGCAAGTGGTCGGCACTCTGAAACGGGGTAACAGAGTTAGTGCTGCTGCCACACTAATACAATGTGAAACTTGATTGGAACCGTATGCCTCATTTCCCTTGTCGGACACATATTCTGATCGGTATTGTAGCACCCTGGTGTTGTGATGCAATAAGCGCTAACAACATTTCCTGACATTTTGTATAACTAGTGTATACATTGTGTATGAACTGACCTTGATTATCTTCAGACACGTAATCTAGTAATCGTAAGATTTCTGTTTACTGACAACAATGTGTAGCGTAAATGAAAATAATCCTGACGTTCCGAATGCTTATCATCACATAAATCAGCTCCATCATATATATAATCTCACCACATTGCATCAGCTACCGCTTCCTGATAATACTGACGCATGAAATCGCTTGTCAAGGTGGATAGATCAACACGTAAACATATGCTTTTACTTACCCTACCCATCTGGTAGTATTGTGCATATGTGCTATACAGTTTATTGTGCATATGTGCTATACAGTTCATTTTTTCTTATACATACACCAGGCATGCAATGCAGTGATTCATTTATGTGTTTACTTTTTGGTAAAGAAAACAACAGTGACAGTTCTCTTGTATTATATCAATACCTGGCGTGACCGTCTCCTGCGGCTATGACCTCACTCAGACGACGAGTCATGGATGCCACCAGCGAGGATGTAAGGTGGCGTCCGGCGGAGCCTCACGGCTGTTCCCAAGCCTCCAATGCACCTGTGATGATAATTGCACGACTCCAATGACGTTGTAGGTTTGTCATGCGTGATGTCGTTGCTGCCCACACGTGTGAGATGGTGTTTAGGTCGGGGGATCTGGGTGGATGTGGCACCACTGTGATCTCCGGGTGTTGTGTAAACCAAGCCTGGATTACTGGGCACGTGTGTTCTGACTCCGAGACAGCAAACTCCTAATCAATGGACAAAAAACCTCTTCCAGTAGTTTCACTTACTTTCGCCAGGTAAACTGCCCCGGACCAACAGCTAGCAGGCATTCAACCCAATAAGCCCACACTGATTCGACCACTCCTGCTAACCACCATGCAAATCTGATGAAATAATAAAAGGATATTCAATGTAATTAAATTTTGGGGTTTCAGTATATGACACACACACACGCACACACACACACACACACACACACACACACACACACACACACACACACACACACACCACGCATAAATAACAGAGAGAGAGAGAGAGAGAGAGAGAGAGAGAGAGAGAGAGAGAGAGAGAGAGAGAGAGAGAGAGAGAGAGAGAGACGCAAAGCTAACATGGTGCTTCTTGTTTGCAGTTCTGTGACCATCAATGCAGAATGTCTTCTCAACACAGAAGACTACGTGGTCCCAAAAGCAACTTAGTTTACCAGTGTACGTCATTGTGCAAGTCTTTATAGCTCAGCAGTAACGGCAGATACAATGGCCAGGGGCGGGAGTCTTGAAAAAGGCCAAAGTCATATGAAGTAGATATGGTGCTTTACCTTTTAGCAACTGTGTTATTTCCAGACACATCCATCAGTAGGTCCTCCTCACGAGTTGTGCAGCGAGGTGCGGCTGCCCCGAGGCATGTCGTCCCAAGCGCCAGTCTCTTCCTGTCACTAACTCCATAGGTAGACGATAGGTCCTGTAACGTCAGTCCGCTGAACAGTTTCAAAAAATGCTAATGCTCTCCCTGTGAAGGCCGATGATGGGTCCTGGCGTAGCCTGTGAGGCTTCCATGCAGTATTGGATAATCATGCCAGTAGCACAACACATCAACTCCGAAAGGTTCATTAACGTATAGCCACTTGAAACAAAACATTAACCCAATACTAGACATTCTGGAGTTATCACCCCAATAGTAAAATGTCGAAACTGTGGAGGTAAACAGTTGTTTCAAAACAAGCGTGGTTAAGTATCCAATTCGAGTGATCAAAAAGAATTCTATGTTGAATCATTATCCAGAACCGCAGCAGCAATACAGATATCAGTTCAAAACTTGGTTGCAAAATGATATTATACCTGTACCATATCCATATATACTCCCAGCCGTATACTCATTTCCTATCCGGCAGTTCATCGACATACACGCCTATCAACCCTAGCGAGACAATGTGGCTGTTCACTTTGGAAAATTAGTGGACATATGTGAAGGTAGTATTTCTACCGAGTGTACATATTTCACGTTATACGGTATTGTCTGCCCGATGTTGACAGGACCTAAGAAGTATTCAATGTGGCCTAGATCTAAATATTAAAGTCTGTCCCACCACATGTTCAGATGTCTCGAATCTTTACCACGTCATGTGAAGAGGTGTAAAGCCTTTACCACATCATGCTAAGAAATCGAGAATCTTTGCAAAGCCCTGATAATATTTCAAGAATCTTTATCACGTCATGTTAAGAACGTTTGAGTCTTTATCATGTTGTGTTAAAAAGTCGTGAGTTTACCGTCCCGTGTTAAGCAGTCCTTACCATGTAATGTGAAGATGTCTACAGTCTAAAACACGTCATATGAAGAAGTCTGGAGTCTTTATCACGTCATATGAAGAGGTCTAAAGCCTTTACCACGTCATGTTAAGAAGTTTTGAGTCTTTCCCAAATCATGTTCAGAGGTCTACAATCTTTACCACGTCATGTTCGATGCATTCATCCATTCATCCCCATTGTTACCCTGCTTGAAGACTTTCATGGAAAACAGGTCAGGTGGATGACATTAAGTCTGTTGGATGACAGTAGATCAGGTAGATGACAGCAAGTCATGTGGATGACAGTAGGTCAGGTGTATGAAAACAAATCAGATAGATAACAGCAAGTCAGGTGGATGACAGCAGGACTAGTGGACGTCCGCAGTCCTGGTGTATGAGAGCAGGTTAGGTGGATATGGTCCTCCGTTTGTGCCTTACTGTGTCTTCTTGCTAGTAACGTAACAACACATTGTAAATATCTCTGTCGATGTCATCACGTCCCGTGGATACACCTGGCACTTACAAAGTGTACAGTAGTTCGATTTGTCAAGCTACTCTCTCTATATGAATGTAATCTTCTATCATTACTATGAATAAGTGTCACTGTTCCCGTAATATTCTGCTTTGTACTTGTTACTGACTCAGAGTAATGTGAACACATTTTTTGATACAATGGATGTTTGGTTAATGCATATATTAGCTTAGAAATACATTGGCGTCTTTCAAAAAACGTAAATGAAATCAAAGAATATAATTCGGTTTGTTAGGGAATCCCGTATGTAGTACAGTTCGTTTTAAGAGCATTTAGATAAAATTATCAAAGATTAAGCGATACATAAAAGTATAAAAGTTACCGGTGTTACGTGTGTGTGTGTGTGTGTGTGTGTGTATGTGGAGAGAGAGAGAGAAAGAGAGAGAGAGAGAGAGAGAGAGAGAGACAGACAGACAGACAGACAGACAGACAGATGGATCAGGTGTTCGCTTTGAAGAATGTATGTGAGAAATACTTAGAAAAGCAAATGGATTTGAATATAGCATTTATGGATCTGGAGAAGGCATTTGAAAGAGTTGATAAAGATGCTCTGTGGAAGGTATTAAGAATATATGGTGTAGGAGGCAAGTTGTTAAAAGCAGTGAAAAGTTTTTATCGAGGATGTAAGGCATGTGTACGTGTAGGAAGAGAGGGAAGTGATTGGTTCTCAGTGAATGTAGGTTTGCGGCAGGGGTGTGTGATGTCTCCATGGTTGTTTAATTTGTTTACGGATGGGGTTGTTAGGGAGGTGAATGCAAGAGTTTTGGAGAGAGGGGCAAGTATGCAGTCTGTTGGGGATGAGAGAGCTTGGGAAGTGAGTCAGTTGTTGTTCGCTGATGATACAGCGCTGGTGGCTGATTCATGGGAGAAACTGCAGAAGCTGGTGACTGAGTTTGGTAAAGTGTGTGAAAGAAGACAGTTAAGAGTAAATGCGAATAAGAGCAAGGTTATTAGGTACAGTAGGGTTGAGGGTCAAGTTGATTGGGAGATAAGTTTGAATGGAAAAAAAACTGTAGGAAGTAAAGTGTTTTAGATATCTGGGAGTGGATCTGGCAGCGGATGGAACCATGGAAGCGGGAAGTGAATCATAGGATGGGGGAGGGGGCGAGAATTTTGGGAGCCTTGAAGAATGTTTGGAAGTCGAGATCATTATCTCGGAAAGCAAAAATGGGTATGTTTGAAGGAATAGTGGTTCCAACAATGTTTGGTTGCGAGGCGTGGGCTATGGACAGAGTTGTGCGCAGGAGGGTGGATGTGCTGGAAATGAGGTGTTTGACGACAATATGTGGTGTGATGTGGTTTGATCGAGTAAGTAATGCAAGGGTAAGAGAGATGTGTGGAAATAAAAACATTATGATTGAGAGACCAAAAGAGGGTGTTTTGAAATGGTTTGGACACATGGAGAGAATGAGTGAGGAAAGATTGACCAAGAGGATATATGTGTCAGAGGTGGAGGGAACGAGAAGTGGGAGACCAAAGGAGGTGAAAAGGATTTTGAGTGATCGGGGCCTGAACATGCAGGAGGGTGGAAGGCGGGCAAGGAATAGAGTGAATTGGAACGATGTGGTATACCGGTGTCGAGGTGATGTCAATAGATTGAACCAGGGCATGTGAAGCGTCTGGGGTAAACCATGGAAAGTTCTGTTGGTCCTGGATGTGGAAAGGGAGCTTTGGTTTCGGTGCATCTTTACATGACAGCTAGAGACTGAGTGTGAACGAATGGGGCCTTTGTTGTCTTTTACTAGCGCTACCTCGCACATATGAGGGGGAGGGGGTTGTTATTCCGCATGTGGCGAGGTGGCGATAGGAGTAAATAAAGGCTGAAATTATGCTTTATGTAAATGTGTATATAAGTATAATTTTGTCTATATATATGTGTATATTGAGATATATAGGTATGTATATTTGTGTGTGTGGACGTGTATGTATATACATGTGTATGTGGGTGCGTTGGGCCATTTCTTTCGTCTGTTTCCTTGCGCTTCCTCGCTAACGCGGGAAACAACGACAAAGCAAAATAAATAAATAAATAATATATATATATATATATATATATATATATATATATATATATATATATATATATATATATATATATATATATATATATATATATATTGGGAGGTGAGTTTGAATGGAGAAAAACTGGAGGAAGTGAAGTGTTTTAGATATTTGGAAGTGGATCTGGCAGCGGATGGAACCATGGAAGCGGAAGTGGATCATAGGGTGGGGGAGGGGGCGAAAATTCTGGGAGCCTTGAAGAATGTGTGGAAGTCGAGAACATTATCTCGGAAAGCAAAAATGGGTATGTTTGAAGGAATAGTGGTTCCAACAATGTTGTATGGTTGCGAGGCGTGGGCTATGGATAGAGTTGTGCGCAGGAGGATGGATGTGCTGGAAATGAGATGTCGGAGGACAATGTGTGGTGTGAGGTGGTTTGATCGAGTAAGTAACGTAAGGGTAAGAGAGATGTGTGGAAATAAAAAGAGCGTGGTTGAGAGAGCAGAAGAGGGTGTTTTGAAATGGTTTGGGCACATGGAGAGAATGAGTGAGGAAAGATTGACCAAGAGGATATATGTGTCGGAGGTGGAGGGAACGAGGAGAAGAGGGAGACCAAATTGGAGGTGGAAAGATGGAGTGAAAAAGATTTTGTGTGATCGGGGCCTGAACATACAGGAGGGTGAAAGGAGGGCAAGGAATAGAGTGAATTGGAGCGATGTGGTATACCGGGGTTGACGTGCTGTCAGTGGATTGAATCAAGGCATGTGAAGCGTCTGGGGTAAACCATGGAAAGCTGTGTAGGTATGTATATTTTCGTGTGTGGACGTATGTATATACATGTGTATGGGGGTGGGTCGGGCCATTTCTTTCGTCTGTTTCCTTGCGCTAACTCGCAAACGCGGGAGACAGCGACAAAGAAAAAAAAAAAAAATATATATTATCTTATTCATTTTGCTTTGTCGGTGTCTCCCGCGTTAGCGAGGGAGCGCAAGGAAACAGACGAAAGAATGGCGTAATCCACCCACATACACATATACATCCATACACGTCCACACACGCAAATATATATACCTAGACATCTCAATGTACACATATATATACACACACAGAGACATATACATACATACACATGTACATATTTCATGCTGTCTGCCTTTATTTATTCCCACTGCCACCTCGCCACATATGGAATAACAACCCCCTCCCCCCTCATGTGTGCGAGGTAGCGTTAGAAGAAGACAACAAAGGCCCCATTAGTTCACACTCAGTCTCTAGCTGTCATGTAATAATGCACCGAAATCACAGCTCTCTTTCCACATCCAGGCCCCAGAGAACTTTTCATGGTTTACCCCAAACGCTTCACATGCCCTGGTTCAATCCACTGACAGCACGTCGACCCCGGAATACCACATCGTTTCAATTCACTCTATTCCTTGGACGTCGTTCACCCTCATGCATGTTCAGGCCCCGTTCACTCAAAATCTTTTTCACTCCATCTTTCCACCTCCAATTTGGTCTCCCACTTCTCGTTCCCTCCACCTCTGACACATATATCCTCTTGGTCAATCTTTCCTCACTCATTCTCTCCATGTGATCAAACCATTTCAAAAAACCCTCTTCTGCTCTCTCAACCATACTCTTTTTATTTCTACACATCTCTCTTAACCTTTTCTTACCCGATGAAACCATCTTACACCACATATTGTCCTCAAACATCTCATTTCCAGCTCATCCACCCTCCTGCGCACAACTCTATCCATAGCCCACGCCTCGCAACCAAACAACATTGTTGGAACCACTATTCCTTCAAACATACCCATTTTTGCTTTCCGAGATAATGTTCTCGACTTCCAAACATTCTTCAAGGCTCCCAGAATTTTCGCTCCCACCACTACCCTATGATTCACTTCCGCTTCCATGGCTCCATCCGCTGCCAGATCCACTCCCAGATATCTAAAACACTTTACTTCCTCCAGTTTTTCTCCATTCAAACCTACTTCCCAATTGACTTGACCTTCAACCCTACTGTACCTGTAAACCTTGCTCTTATTCACATTTACTTTTAACTTTCTTCTTTCACACACTTTACCAAACTCAGTCACCAGCTTCTGCAGTTTCTCACATGAACCAGCCACCAGCGCTGTATCATCAGGGACCAACAACTGAATCACTTCCCAAGCCCTATCATCCACAACAGACTGCATACCTGCCTTTCTTTCCAGAACTCTTGCATTCACCTCACTAACAACCCCATGCATAAACAAATTAAACAACCATGGAGACATCACACACCCCTGCCGTAAACCTACATTCACTGAGAACCAATCACTTTCCTCTCTTCCTACACGTACACATGCCTTACATCCTCGATAAAAACTTTTCACTGCTCCTAACAACTTGGCTCCCACACCATACATTCTTAATACCTTCCACAAAGAATCTGTATCAACTCTATCATATGCCTTCTCCAGATCCATAAATGCTACATACAAATCCATTTCATTTCTAATTATTTCTCTCATACATTCTTCAAAGCAAACACCTGATCCACACATCCTATACCACTTCTGAAACCACACGGCTCTTCCCCAATCTGATGCTCTGTACATGCCTTCACCCTCTCAATCAATACCCTCCCATATAATTTACCAGGAATACTCAACAAACTTATACATCTCTAATTTGAGCACTCACTCTTATCCCTTTTGCCTTTGTACAATGACACTATGCAAGCATTCTGCAAATCCTCATGAACCTCACCATGAATCATACATACATTAGATAACCTTACCAACCAGTCAACACAGTCACTCCCTTTTTTGATAAATTCCACTGCAATACCATGCAAACCTGCTGCCTTACCAGCTTTCATCTTCTGCAAAGCTTTTACTACCTCTTCTCTGTTTACCAAATCATTTTCCCTAACCCTCTCACTTTGCACACCACCTCGACCAAAACACCCTATATCTGCTACTCTATCATCAAACACATTCAACAAGCCTTCAAAATACTCACTCCATCTCCTTCTCACATCACCACTACTTGTTATCACCTCCCCATTAGCCCCCTTCACTGAAGTTCCCATTTGCTCACTTGTGTTAAGCACTTTACTTACCTCCATCCAAAACAACTTTTTATTCTCCCTAGAATTTAATGGTACTCTCTCACCCCAACTCTCATTTGCCCTCTTTTTCACTTCTTGCACCTTTCTCTTGACCTCCTACCACTTTCTTTTATACATCTCCCACTCATTTGCATTTTTTCCCTGCAAAAATCGTCCAAATGCCTCACTCTTCTCTTTCACTAATAATCTTACTTCTTTATCCCACCACTCGCTACCCTTTCTAATCAACCGACCTCCCAAGCTTCTCAACCACAAGCATCTTTTGCGCAAGCCATCACTGCTTCCCTAAATACCTCCCATTCGTCCCCTACCTCCCTTATCCTTGTCTACTTTCCATTTTCACTAGTCTTCTAGGACTTACTTCCTCCATCCAAAAATTTTTATTCCCTAATTTATGTACTTCTCACCCCAACTCTCATTTGCCTCTTTTCACTTCTCAACTTTCTTTGACCTCCTACACTTTCTTATAACACTCCCAATATTTCACTTCTCCCAGCAAAAATCGTCAAATGCCTCCACTCTCTCTTCACAATAATCTACTTCATTACCATCCAACGCTACCCTTTTAATCAGCCGACCTCCAATCTCAACACAGAATCTTGCAAGATACGCTTCTGTAACAACCTCCCTATGTCCCCACTCACCTATACCTCTTTGTATCTCACCTTTTAATCATTATTTCATACCAGTCCTTTCTCAGGTACTACATCCACAATCTCACATTCCAATCTTCAAATTCTCACCACTCTCTTCACCCAATTTTTCTCTTTCTAAACCCTACAAATCTCACCTTGCTCATCACAAGATAATGATCAGACATCCCTGTGCATGCACCTCTCACACATTAACATCCAAAAAGTCCTCTTCGCGCCTATGATTAACATTAATTCCAATAACGCTCTGTAGCAACTCTCCTATTATACTAACTATGTATCTCCAGCTTTTTAGTCTTATTCTCAATCACCATCCTTTCAGTACAAAATCCACAGTCTTCACCATTTCCATTACACGTACCCCCTAACCAATTTTTCCTTAATGCCACATACTCACCTTTGCCTTCAAATCACCGTCAATATACCTTTGTGACAACACTAACATTTCTTACTCTAAACACTGCTCCATGATTTCTTTCTATACCCAGGCATATGCACCAATATCACCATCTCTCTCCATCATTTATTTTACTATACACTAGTATACTTTCTTACACCTTCACGACCCCAAATTTTTTCAGTATCTACTCCTCCTTCTCTTGTCCTCTCAAACACTCAACTTACTCCAGACATTCTCAAACCACTCTTCCTCTTTATCTACTTCTTGTTCACTAGACCAAACATCCATTCTTCCTCAACACTACTATCATCTTTTGCTCTCTTGTTAGCACACAGCATATTAGACACTTAATCTGACCTTTGAGGATAGACACTCCTGCTGTCTTATGTTTCCCGTTTTAGAAAGTCAAAATACAAGGAGGGGAGGGTCTCTGGCCCTTGCTCCCGTCCCCTTTACTCACCGTCTACGACACGTGAGAAATGCGTGGGAAGTATTCTTTCTCCCCTATCCCCTGGGATATATATATATATATATATATATATATATATATATATATATATATATATATATATATATATATATATATATATATATATATATATATATATATATATATATATATATATATATATATATATATATATATATATATACATATATAAAAAGAAAAAAAAACGAAAGGGAATGATTTCCAGCCCCGCGCTCCCTCCCCTTTTAGTCGCCTTCTACGACACGCAGGGAATACGTGGGAAGTATTCTTTCTCCCCTATCCCCAGGGATAATATATACATATGTATATATATATATATATATATATATATATATATATATATATATATATATATATATATATATATATATATATATATATATATATATATATATATATATATATATATTTATAAATATATATATATATATATATATATATATATATATATATATATATATATATATATATATATATATATATATATATATATATATATATATATATATATATATATATATATATATATATATATATATATATATATATATATATATATATATATATATATATATATATATATATATATATATGTATATATATATATATATATATATATATATATGTATATATATATATATATATATATATATATATATATATATATATATATATATATATATATATATATATGTATATATATATATATATATATATATATATATATATATATATATATATATATATATATATATATATATATATATATATATATATATATATATATATATATATATATATTTATAAATATATATATATATATATATATATATATATATATATATATATATATATATATATATTTATATATATGTAAATGCTCTGTCGAAGGTATTAAGAATATATGGTGTGGGAGGCAAGTTGTTAGAAGCATTGAAAAGTTTTTATCGAGGATGTAAGGCATGTGTACCTGTAGGAAGAGAGGAAAGTGATTGTTTCTCAGTGAATATAGGTTTGCGGAAGGGGTGTGTGATGTCTCCATGGTTGTTTAATTTGTTTATGGATGGGGTTGTTAGGGAGGTGAATGCAAGAGTTTTGGAAAGAGGGGCAAGTATGAAGTCTGTTGGGGATAAGAGAGCTTGGTAAGTGAGTCAGTTGTTGTTCGCTGATGATACAGCGCTGGTGGCTGATTCATGTGAGAAACTGCAGAAGCTGGTGACTGAGTTTGGTAAAGTGTGTGAAAGAAGAAAGTTAAGAGTAAATGTGAATAAGAGCAAGGTTATTAGGTACAGTAGGGTTGAGGGTCAAGTCAATTGGGAGGTAAGTTTGAATGGAGAAAAACTGGAGGAAGTAAAGTGTTTCAGATATCTAGGAGTGGATCTGGCAGCGGATGGAACCATGGAATCGGAAATGGATCATAGGGTGGGGGAGGGGGCGAAAATTCTGGGAGCCTTCAAGAATGTGTGGAAGTCGAGAACATTATCTCGGAAAACAAAAATGGGTATGTTTGAAGGAATAGTGGCTCCAACAATGTTGTATGGTTGCGAGGCGTGGGCTATGGATAGAGTTGCGCGCAAAAGGATGGATGTGCTGGAAATGAGATGTTTGAGGACAATGTGTGGTGTGAGGTCGTTTGATCGATTAAGTAACGTAAGGGTAAGAGAGATGTGTGGAAATAAAAAGAGCGTGGTTGAGAGAGCAGAAGAGGGTGTTTTGAAATGGTTTGGGCACATGGAGAGAATGAGTGAGGAAAGATTGACCAAGAGGATATATGTGTCGGAGGTGTAGGGAACGAGGAGAAGTGGGAGACCAAATTGGAGGTGGAGAGATGGAGTTTAAAAGATTTTGTGTGATCGAGGCCTGAACATGCAGGAGGGTGAAAGGAGGGCAAAGAATAGAGTGAATTGGATCGATATGTTATACCGGGGTTGACGTGCTGTCAGTGGATTGAAGCAGAGCATGTGAAGCGTCTGGGGTAAACCATGGAGAGCTTTGTAGGTATTGTATATTTGCTTGTGTTGACGTATGTATATACATGTGTATGGGGGTGAGTTGGGCCATTTCTTTCGTCTGTTTCCTTGCGCTACCTCGCAAACGCGGGAGACAGCGACAAAGCAAAAAAAAAAAAGATATATATATATATATATATATATATATATATATATATATATATATATATATTCTTTCTTTTCTTTCAAACTATTCGCCATTTCCCGCGTTAGCGAGGTAGCGTTAAGAACAGAGAACAGGGCCTTTGAGGGAATATCCTCACCTGGCCCCCTTCTCTGTTCCTTCTTTTGGAAAATTAAAAAAAAAAAAAAAAAATAATGAGAGGGGAGGATTTCCAGCCCCCCGCTCCCTCCCCTTTTAGTCGCCTTCTACGACACGCAGGGAATACGTGGGAAGTGTTCTTTCTCCCCCATCCCCAGGGATAATATATATATATATATATATATATATATATATATATATATATATATATATATATATATATATATATATATATTGGAAAGGATCACAATTTTGCGCGTGATCAAGATATTCCTATAAGTTTACGGGGAAAATGAAACACGAAAAGTTCCAAAGTGCACTTTCTTGTAATAATCACATCATCCGGGGAGACACAAGAGAGAAATATAACAGTCAGTTGATATATTTCGAAGAGACGAGGCTAGGACGCCATTTGGTAAACATGTGATTGTCCAAAACATACAACGAGCGTTCATAAACTTATCATTTTACAAATTTTATCAACAATAAAGTTATCTGATTTGTACAGACCATCATTAATTTTAAGATTATAATTCTTTGTGTACTTAAAAATAGAAGATTAAATGATATTTCTCTTGAAATAGAGTTAGAGTTAACAACTGATATGGCGTTACTCCAGTCAATACAATGATCATAGTTTTTAACATGATTAAACAAGGCATTTGATTCTTGTCCCGTTCTTATACTATATTTATGTTGCTTAAGTCTAACAGAAAGATCCTTACCAGTCTGACCAACATAAGATTTATCACAGTTTCCACAAGGAACTTTATTGATGCAACCAAGAGAATTTTCTGCTGAATTCCTGATTAAGATATTCTTTATAGTATTATTGTTGCTAAAGGCAACATTTACATTAAAGGATTTAAGCAACATGGGAAGCAAAGTGAAATAATTATCAAAAGGGAGAACTAAAAGATTTTTGGTGTCAACGGGAGGTTTGGGCTCAACTCTATAAAATGATTTCTTTGCTAACTTACGGGATTTATCAATGAAAGATCTAGGGTACTTTAACTTAGATCCAATAGAATATATCTTCTTAAACTCATCATACCTAAACCAAATTGCATTAGAATTTAGGTTATCCTTTGGTAATTTTGTTTCAAAAAATTCCATATAATTTTGATTTCAAACTAGTTAGCTTTGATGTTTCCTCACTTTTTACTAAAGTTCCAGTTGATGACCTTTTAGAATATTTTTTTGATGTCTTGGATGATATTCATTTACCTGTTTCAAAGTCAAATTTCATTGAACTGATAAAATTGTGTATAACATACTGTGTATTTCAATTTAATGGAGATTATTATGCTCTTTCACCTGTACTAAGTAATCTTTATATGGAATTTTTTGAAACAAAATTACTAAAGGATATCTTACCCTCTAATGCAATTTAGTTTAGGTATGTAGATGATGTTCTTTGTGTTTGGCCAACAAATGAAAATTTACAAATATTTCTCCCCTTACTTAACAATTTTGTACCTTCCATCAAATGTACTGTAGAAAATGAAATAATGGTATGTTGCCATTTTTAGATTGCATGATCCATAGACAAGGAAACAAGTTTAAGTTTAGCATATACAGAAAACCCACCAATGTATGCTCATATATCCATTATTACTCGTCTCAACATGACAGAGTTAAATTATCATTTCAATCTATGTCCCTAAGGGCTTTACATATTTGCGGTCCAGAGTTTATTGATGATGAGTTTGAGAAGATATATTCTATTGGATCTAAGTTAAAGTACCCTAGATTTTTCATTGATAAATCACTTAAGTTAGCAAACAAATCATTTTATAGAGTTGAGCCCAAACCTCTCGTTGACACCAAGAATCTTTTAGTTCTCCCTTTTAATAATAATTTCACTTTGCTTCCCATGTTGCTTAAATCCTTTAATGTAAATGTTGCCCTTAGCAACAATAATACTATAAAGAATATCTTACTCAGGAATTCACTAGAAAATTCTCTTGGTTGCATCTATAAAGTTCCTCGCGGAAGCTGTGATAAATCTTATGTTGGTCAGACTGGTAAGGATTTTTCTGTTAGACTTAAGCAACATGAATATAGTATAAGAACGGGACAAGAATCAAATGCCTTGTTTAATCATGTTAAAAACTATGATCATTGTATTGACTGGAGTAACGCCATATCAGTTGTTAACTCTAACTCTATTACCAAGAGAAATATCATTGAATCTTCTATTATTGAATACACAAAGAATTATAATCTTAATATTAGTGATGGTCTGTATAAATTAGAAAACTTTATTGTTGATAAGATTTGTAAAATGATAAGTTTATGAACGCTCGTTGTATGTTTTGGACAATCACATGTTTACCAAATGACGTCCTAGCTTCGTCTCTTCGATGTATATGAACTGGCTGTTATATTTCTCTCTTGTGTCTCCCCTGCTGATGTGAATATTACACGAAAGTGCACTTGGGAACTTTTCGTGTTTCATTTTCCCCGTGGACTCATAGGAATATATATATATATATATATATATATATATATATATATATATATATATATATATATATATATATATATATATATATATATATATATATATATATATATATATATATATATATATATATATATTTTTTTTTTTTTTTTTTTTTTTTTTCATACTATTCGCCATTTCCCGCGATAGCGAGGTAGCGTTAAGAACAGAGGACTGGGCCTTTGAGGGAATATCCTCACCTGGCCCCCTTCTCTGTTCCTTCTTTTGGAAAAAAAAAAAAAAAAAACACGAGAGGGGAGGATTTCCAGCCCCCCGCTCCCTTCCCTTTTAGTCGCCTTCTACGACACGCAGGGAATACGTGGGAAGTATTCTTTCTCCCCTATCCCCAGGGATATATATATATATATATATATATATATATATATATATATATATATATATATATATATATATATATATATATATTGTGCAGTGGAAGACAAAAGTATTCGAATGAGTAGAGAGAGATATGTGGAGGATGGTAAGTGGGAGACAGCCAGTAGGTGATATACTGGCACCTGGAAAGCTCTGGACATCTAAGAAGATTGGAAACTGATGGAATGGCCAGAGTTATTTTGTATGAGGGAGGTGTGAGGATCGAGCCCGGGGCGGGATATGAGATGTGAGGTAAAACGAGTGACTTGAAAAGTGAAAAAGGAGCGCAAGAGGAGAAAGATATGGATGAGTTGAACAATATTTTGAATAATGAATCAGATCTCTATATGTAGGTTTTATGGTTTTTCGTCTCCAAAGGCAGTTTTTTCCGTGTGTCTTTTAGGACAAGAACACCTATTACTTGTCTCAAGAAGTCTTGATTTTCGATGTCATATGGCATAATGTTCCTTTAATCTCTGAAACTTTATTGTTTTCTAAAATTTTTCCGAATTTCTGGAGATGTGTACAACTGTACGACCATTGCGCTCCATACTGTGGGACGCTGCTTCCTTCATGTACACCACACACACACACACACACACACACACACACACACACACACACATACACTTTCAGAAGTTGTATGATTGTCGAGATTGTTCAAGAGATATGATCCCCACAAGTGTAAAATTCGCTCCACGTGCGATACAAATGGATAACTGTTTATATAGATATCGCTGTCAATGATGGTGTGGAATACGAGCTATGAAATTTGTGCCCAACTAAAGTGGGAGCCATGTTGCAGCTAGCGAAAATATTGATTAGTGAGAGAGCCATGCAGGTGCACAGACTGACTAGACTCCAAGTAGTCTTCCTTAACACAAATAAAAAAGATGTAGTCCCCTTAAAAGCAGTAGAAGAAAGGGATAGCAAAGCAAAGTCTTTCTCTCTACTCACCACTTTTTTCCGAAACATCCATGAAAGGAAACAGGTTAAATGAAATATCTTGCAGGACTAACATGACTTAAAGAAAGTTTCATAGGTTATTCCGAAGGCAAAATAAATGTGAATATGTCGTGAATCCCATCACCAAAGACATGTATCCCTTCAGTTTTTGTTATAAAAACAATAATAAGGATATACTCTGAGCTCCAGCCCGCAACCTCACCATGTCTACATTACTTCTGATGTGGAAGGATGATGCTATAATTCTTCTTATTCTTTATAGAAAGCGACACGGGTCAATCACTGTTGTTACTGTAACGAAGCAAAGCCAAGGTGAGATCAGTGGTTGAGGAGGTAACATAATATACCATTATGTTATTATGATTGTTTTAAAGAATTATTGAATACCGGAGAGTCACAGGTAATGATCAAACATAACTTTGAGCGTACTAACAGTGTTGCTCTGAATAGTATATTCTGGAAGCTTCTTCAACGCGTCGTTGATGCTGTTCGTAAAGAAATATCTCCTGCAATCCAGATTAACTCGATGGTCTCCAAGTTCTAGTCCATTCCTCTCATTGGTAGTGCTGGTGCGACCGTTAAGAAATTTTCAATAGCGAAATTGTTGAATCCTTTAAATATTTCAAAACTTTCTATTAACTTGCCTCGAAGCCGCCATTTGCGTAGAGAACACAAATTTGATTCTCATAATCTGTCCTCATATGAATTGTTACGTCAAGAAGAAATCAACTGAGTTACGCGTTGCTGCAGAGAGAGAGAGAGAGAGAGAGAGAGAGAGAGAGAGAGAGAGAGAGAGAGAGAGAGAGAGAGAGAGAGAGAGAGAGAGAGAGAGAGAGAGAGAGAGAGAGAGCATGTATATACCTAGGATAAGACTTTATCATGAGGCAGATATGTTTATCTTGAGTGCATAGGTATTAGTATTCAGCAAGACTTCACATTAAAATATCTTATCTCTCACCTGGTAAATGGTTATCTTGGTGAGCAGAACAGTGAAGGCTCTCCGCATCTTTTACATTGAGTCTTCAATATTTTTTGTCAGTTTGACGTATCTGGTATATATGAAAACTTGATCATTTCATTTCTTATGAGCTGTGAGTTTCTAATCTACAATGTTTTCTGTTACTCCTTGTACATATTGACTTGAATAGATCATCACGCATCTTTCAGTATATGCTTTTTCTAAAAAATTTGTCATGACAATTCATGTTTTCAGTTTCTTACTCGTCAAGTTTTTGTGAACACTTTCCAGCCACGTCGGAAATATATTGTTAATCATTCCATAAGTTATTCATCTTAAATATAGTTCAGTACTGTCCATATACTTCACACTTTGTTATATTCTCCTCACTTTACTTTGATAGTGTCTCTTGATGGTTACCATCCTTGTTTATCCTGTTCCGCTTCATGGGAAACCTGCCTTACTCAATCCCTGTATAATGTCATTAAGGCACGAAGTTCTTGTATACTGTGTCCCACGTAGCCTCATCCGCTCCCTCATTAGCACGCTAGGAAGATATAATCTCATGTCTAATCCTCCGTCGGTAATTACCCTATAGAGATTTAGCCAGGCGTAAGATGTTTAATTTCCCCTCCCTCACTAATGACTTTAATCTTCATGACGTAACTCTATCATAGATACAGAGAGCGGCTCAGATGCTCTGCTATGGGGTCCCTCAGGGTTAAGACAGACCACCTAGAGGAGTCTAGTCAGAGCAGAATTTGTAAGTACGTATTTGTGAAGTATGGGGAGGGAGTTTTACTCTCGTAGGGCCCCAGATCTTGAACATATAATGTGATACAGCTTCTCAGATTTATTTACGGTGTTAGCAATAAGCATACCCTGAGTCATCGTACTCCATTCATCCACTGCTCTTGTACAGTAAATGTCCTTCTTTACGTCCTTTTTAACGAGTTTCTTTCTTAATTCACGTTAAGTGTTCTGGTTGCTTTATCCCTACATTTCTCGAAGAACTGTCCACTTTCCATGACATCGATCTGACTTAAGCTTAATCTTAAAGGCTGGGATCAGGTCACCCCTCACCCCTCTCTCCTCCAAGGTGGGCAAATTTAAAGCCCCTCGCCTTTTCCCATAACTTAGCTCGCTTATGTCTGGTGCCATTTATCTTTGTTGTCCTTCACTAGACCTTCTTTATTTGTTCTATATACTTGAGGTGTGATGACTGAACTTGAGAAGCATATCTTAGCTCCTGGAATCTTTTAGTATGTGTGTGTTTTGATGTGTGTATATGAATAAACAGATGAATCCAAGCTGCCGTTCGGCTGAAAATACATAGTTGAGGAATTACATAATTACTAGTTGATTCATCACAAAAACTTTTACGTCTTGGATAAGTACGAGTGAGGTCTATCTACATAGTACAAAAAGTTGTATATAGCTAGTTTTATGGTTTGTACGTTATTCATATAGTGATGATTCATTGAACATTCCCTGAAATAAGTTGCATATTGGCTGAATTGCAGTAATATTGCGTTGACAAACATTATGTATTTCGTGGTGAACATTAAGTGATGTGAAGTTACGTACTTGTTGAATTACAGTAGTGTTGCGTTGAAATACACTATGTATCTAATGGCGAACATTAGATAATATAAGTTACATACTTTTTAAACTGCAGTAACACTGGATTGACATATATCATGTATTTGATGGTGAACATTAAGTGATACAAATTTTCACGTTGGTTTCGTTACAGTAATACTGAAACTGACATACACATACCTATGGGAAAACGGTATAGGGCAATTCTTGTATCGGTACGAGTACTGGTTGGTACAAGGAGTTTGTAATAACAGACGTCGATCAGGCGATCGAACCTTTGAACCTAGAGGAAATTCATGGAGTGGCTGAGATCAGCTGGGTTATAATTTCAAAGGTCAAGGACCGTGACCCATTGATTACGCTCAGGCGACCGCATCTCCAAGATAAGCCTTTCGAACATTTACCAGTTCATTAGTTTGCTGGTAAAGGTTTCTACTTTGTATATCTCATCACAATCAGATTCGTAAAAGAGAGAGAGAGAGAGAGAGAGAGAGAGAGAGAGAGAGAGAGAGAGAGAGAGAGAGAGAGAGAGAGAGAGAGAGAGAGAGAGAGAGAGAGAGAGAGAGAGAGAGAGAGAGAGAGAGAGAGAGAGAGAGAGAGAGAGAGAGAGAGAGAGAGAGTTTTATAGATATACAGCCCACACAGACCCATGGTTCAAGCGGGATGGTCAGGTCTTAAGCTAAGAAAGAAAAAAGAAAGAAAACTCCCACGTCTAAGAAGTGGAAGAAAAAGATAGCACAGAAAAGGCTCTCTCCCTACCCTCCACTCTCTCCGCCAACACGACGGACGGAAAGCAGGTCAAACAGATACCTTGCAGGATTAATAAGCTTGAAGGAAATTTTCATAGGAAAGTCATAAGGTAGAAATAACATGAATATGTCATGCATCCCTTCACTATTTCTTATAAAGGCAATGCTAAGGATAAACTTAAGCTCCAGCTTCTCGACTTACCATGCCTAATTTTTTCTCATCTGAAAGAATGATACAGTAAATCTTATCTACGCTCTCAAAACAGATGACGTGGGTTAATCATTGTTAGCATGATACCACAACATGGCCAGGGAGAGATCAGTGGTTGAGAAAGTAGCATGATATACCGCTGCATTATGATGAATGATTAAATGCATTATTCAATACTGGACAGTGTTAAGTGATGATCAAGCTTAATTTTGAAGATGTCAAGGGTGTTGCTCTAAAGAATATTTTCTGGGAACTTATTCCATGCATCAATAATATCGATGGTAAAAAAAAATATTTCGAACAGACCAAGCTAACTCGGTGACTTCTAAGTATCCATTGCCTCTTGTTGGTAATGGTGAAGCTATTGTAAAGAAATGGTCCGTATCAGAAGGCGCCTCTTGCTTAGGGAGAGCGAGTTCGGTTATCGCAGTCTTTGCTCATATGGTTTGGTACGCTAGGAAGGAATCAATTCAGTTGCTCCTCGCTGCACTGCTTCCAGTATAACAATGTTTTTACTGGGGGAGGGGTTAAGGTAACAACATCATATCCTTGCTTTTGTTGTCTCAGTTTCTTTTTATGAATCATAAAATCATATTTGCTTTATTAGCAGCTTCATTGCAATGCTTGGAGAATTTGAAGCTACTGGAGACATTGATCCCTAGATCTCTCACAGTAGGGGTTTACTTTGCACCCCATCACTTTGTAATAGAAAATTTCTTGGTTCCTTACTTGTAAAAGCTGACATTAATTGACACTAAGTGACAATTGCCATTTACTAGACCATTAAGCGATAATATTTAGATCCTCTTGTAATCTTAGCCTATCTTTGTGTCGTCAGCAAATTTAGACACCGTTAATATAAATGATGAAAAGTATAGGCCCAATCACGTAACCCTAAGGGATTTCACTTGTAACGGGTGACTACGGTGATGATTTCCCATTCATTATGACTCTGCTTCCTATCGCTTAACCAAGTTTCTATCCTATTCCCTATGCAACCAGTAATCCCAAGACCCGGACTTCGTGCATCAGTTTAACGTGACGTGGGGGACTTTGTTGAATGCATTCTGGAAGTCAGAAAAATTATATCTTTTGGCTTTATTCTTATCGTGGATTTTGAATGCTGTATGATAAAATTCAAGGTTTGTAAGGCATGATCTGCATCTTCTAAGACCATGCTGTGTATCATATCGTTCAGACTGTGTTGTTCCAGATAGACTACGATTTTACCTCTAAGAATGGAATTCAAAAGTTTACATATAATTGATATGAGGCTAATAGGACGGTAATTACCAGGCACTATTCCATCCTGGAGCGATTTATTGAAAATATGCGTTAACGGTCCTGCAATATCGTGTTTAACGTTTTCAATTTCTCGCGGATAGAAACGATCAAGACTTAGGCTTTATCAGGCTTCACCTACTCTATCTGTGTTCGTACTTCTCTAATTGTGAGGGTAAATCTTTTGTCTATTAATTCTAATTTTAAGATTGTTATTACCGTCCACAATGGGGTCCCATTTCTCGTATACTAAGGGTTCTATTCCTCCTCTTATATGTTTCTTATCATTGATATATCTATAAAATGTGTTAGTAACTCTATTGCTATCTCTTGCAATACTCACTTCGTATTCTCACATGGAATTTTTGATAAGATATTTCACTTGCCGTCGATTGTGTCATATCATTTGGCAATATCTGAGACATTGTCCTATTACTTAACCTTATGGAGTTCACTTCTGCGTCGTATAGCTGTAGCAATATCTCTGTAGTATCATTCAGTCTTGTTGGTTTTATCGTTTCTGTCGTGCATGGGAATAGATATGACATGATTGTGCATAATGTAATGCTTAAAACCGGCTCACAATTGCTCTGGACATGGACTAACAAGGGTAATAATCTTTCATGCGTCGCGCAGCCCATTAAGATTCACTCTTTGAAAGTTAAGGGTAATAGTACTTGTTTTATGGGAGTTGGTTTTGATATTGACGTCCAACCTGACCATGCTATGATCACAAGTGCCTAGATGTTCTCCAACACGGGTATTAGTTACTATGCATTCCTGGGATGCAAGAACTAACTCTAGTATATTATCTCTCCTCGTCAGCCTGGTGACGGTTTTGTTTGAGAAAATTTTCTTCGACATAGTTAATAAGTCTAGCAGACTCACTCTCTACACCTGAGATAGTTTGACAATGATTTCTGCAAGATTGAAATCCCCTAGAATGATCGAGTCTTTATCCTGTTTTCCACGCTGTAAACTCTTGTACATGACAGTTAGTATCTGTCTTGCAATAAGTTTGTAGTCTAGTATATTTTACTCAACAAACAGATCGGTGCTTTTCGTGTTCACAAACGTTTCTCTTAAGCCCATGATATTAACATGTACACTGTTTACCAAACAATGCAATTCAGCTATTATGTTTCGGATGGATCATATTCCCTGTAAAGTTCATTCAAATTCTTCGAGTAATTTCTGTAGGAGACTGGTGGCATGATTTGCAGACCGCCTGCTTTTAGATCTAGGCGTGCAAAGCCCCCATGACCTGCATTTCTGTCAGGTTGGGTGGGAAGGGGATTCGATCTGACATTTCTTGTGCTACATGTAATAAGACCCGACCTGAGCTCACCCACGCGTTTGGTGTGGTCATCACACCGACCACAACCAAGTCTCAACAAAAACATTTCCCCCTGTAGTTGTAAGGCAATTTCGTCTTTGCTTCGCATTTACTGTTGAGGTTAATGCCATATTTGCTATATATTGTTTTTTCTTTTATGAATTCAAGCCACGGATCCAAGGAATTAATGTAAGCATCCGTACACGAACGTTTTAGTCTCTCTTTTACACTTAGCGCTCTAATTAGAGAGGCATTACATACATTAAGTCGCGGGGGAGCACCAGCTATTTCAGTAATATCCGATCTATCTTTCAGGGTGCCAATCAGCTCGTTGTCTTCTTCTATGACAAAAACTGAATATGAATTCTTGTGGTAAACGTTGTTGCTCCCAATATTCACCACTAAACACGATTTTTTACTTGGTACTTTAATGTCTCTAACCTGTTGCTAATGTGAGCAAGTCTGTCACCAGGGTAAACGTGGACTGTTCTCTTAGCTCTCTACCTCCCATTCAAGTGTTTACCTAGATTCATTACGAACGAGCCGTCTATAATTATGGAAGTCTTCTTCGCTCTTCTCTTGCAAGTCGCTCAGTACTACAAATCGATTGCTCATGTTTATGGCCTACGGGAGTGGGAGGAGGGGAAGGTGGTCCTATGAAGAAAGAGGAGGGATCGGCTGGTTGGTTGGTAGAGATGTGACGTAGACTTGTAATAGGCTTTGGAATTTGGGCGAGGGAGGACCGTAATGAGGGACTGGACTGGGAGTTTGGATGAGGGTGATAAGCTTAGGTGGGGGTGATAGGAGATAGCAGGTTGGAGGGGTTGGGGGGTTGCTGAGTGGTAGGGTGAAAATGATGAGGTTTACGAAGGGCCGCGGGGGCATGGGCTGGAGGGGGAGGGTGCCATCGGGGATGGGTTGGGCATTGGAGGGACATGGAAGAGGACGTTGTGTGGGGAGGGTGCTCGCGAAGGTAAATGTGAACCAGGATGGTGGGGAGAGAGAGAGATCTGGTCGACATGCTGAGTCACTGACCTGTAAGCGGCCCGAGAGCGCCACTGTTGCACGTCTCACTCCTTAGAGGGTTGGATGATGTGTGTGTGTGTGTGTGTGTGTGTGTGTGTGTGTGTGTGTGTGTGTGTGTGTGTGTGTGTGTGTTTGTGTGTCTGTGTCTGTCAAATAAGTTCCCACATTTCTTGACATAACTCATCAAAGTGATACAGGAGGACATGAAAAATGTTATAGGGGGAATGGGGCTTGGGGCCACTCATGTAATTTCTTAAGAGGGAAGATTTACGACTCCTAAAACTGATCTCCCGGCTATTTCTACATTTCAAGGTCAGTCATCAACGCGCTTGACACAGTGATACAGGTAGACATGAGAGGGCTGGTGGTGTCATGGGGAAGGGGGAGTAATGAAGATAAGATGGTCATTAGTTTTTTGTGAGGAGGGAATAACGTAACCGAAATATGAAGTGTGACCATGATTTACAGTGTCATGATATAAAGTGTCACTGTTATACTAACAGCGCCACCATATTGACCATGATATATAGCGTGACCATTAAACAAATAGTGCCACTATGATATACAGTGTCACATCAGTTAATCAATGCTTTATTACCTGCAAAAACAAAGACACAAACATATATGATAACATCCACACTGATATTCTACACACTTCTTCGGGGGAACAAAGTTGAAAGAAGGATGTTGATGACCGTGACGCATTTCAGAGAAGCTCGGGATCAAACATATAGGCTTCTGGTTTACAGATACGGTCTATAGTCAATCCGGCTGTTCTTCCGCTCTTAGGTGTTAGTCACTGAATGAGTACCTGGACTAGGCAAGTAAATATTCATTTGTTTATCTTAATTTAGACGGCACGGGCAATTGAAACTCTAATCAAGGAAAATTCATTAGCGCTACATGGTGTAGCTGTTAGCGTTCCTGACCATGACGCATTCAGGGGACACCCAGGGTCGAGGGCATATGTTCGAATAATGTTTCCTGCAATTGGTCTTCAGTTAACAGCTGTTCATCCCCACTTACGGTTGGTCGGTAAAACAAGAACCTACCTCAGGCTAGGATATATATATATATTTTCTTTTTTTTTTTTTGCTTTGTCGCTGTCTCCCGCGTTTGCGAGGTAGCGCAAGAAAACAGACGAAAGAAATGGCCCAACCCACTCCCATACACATGTATATACATACGTCCACACACGCAAATATACATACCTACACAGCTTTCCATGGTTTACCCCAGACTCTTCACATGCCCTGATTCAATCCACTGACAGCACGTCAACCCCAGTATACAACATCGATCGAATTCACTCTATTCCTTGCCCTCCTTTCACCCTTCTGCATGTTCAGGCCCCGATCACACAAAATCTTTTTCACTCCATCTTTCCACCTCCAATTTGGTCTCCCTTTTCTCCTCGTTCCCTCCACCTCCGACACATATATTCTCTTGGTCAATCTTTCCTTACTCATTCTCTCCATGTGCTCAAACCATTTCAAAACACCCTCTTCTGCTCTCTCAACCACGCTCTTTCTATTTCCACACATCTCTCTTACCCTTAAGTTACTTACTCGATCAAACCACCTCACAGCACACATTGTCCTCAAACATCTCATTTCCAGCACATCCATCCTCCTGCGGACAACTCTATCCATAGCCCACGCCTCGCAACCATACAACATTGTTGGAACCACTATTCCTTCAAACATACCCATTTTTGCTTTCAGAGATAATGTTCTCGACTTCCACACATTCTTCAAGACTCCCAGGATTTTCGCCCCCTCCCCCACCCTATGATTCACCTCCGCTTCCATGGTTCCATCCGCTGACATATTCACTCCCAGATATCGAAAACACTTTACTTCCTCCAGTTTTTCTCCATTCAAACTTAGCTCCCAAGTGACTTGACCCTCAACCCTACTGTACCTAATAACCTTGCTCTTATTCACATTTACTCTTGACTTTCTTCTTTCACACACTTTACCAAACTCAGTCACCAGCTTCTGCAGTTTCTCACATGAATCAGCCACCAGCGCTGTATCATCAGCGAACAACAACTGACTCACTTCCCAAGCTCTCTCATCCCCAACAGACTTCATACTTGGCCTTCTTTCCAAAACTCTTGCATTTACCATCCATAAACAAAATAAACAACCATGGAGACATCACACACCCCTGCCGCAAACCTACATTCACTGAGAACCAATCACTTTCCTCTCTTCCTTGCCTCCCACACCATATATTCTTAATACTTTCCACAGAGCATCTCTATCAACTCTATCATATGCCTTCTCCAGATCCATAAATGCTACATATAAATTCATTTGCTTTTCTAAGTATTTCTCACATACATTCTTCAAAGCAAACACCTGATCCACACATCCTCTACCACTTCTGAAACCACAATGCTCTTCCCCAATCTAATGCTCTGTACATGCCTTCACCCTCTCAATCAATACCCTCCCATATAATTTACCAGGAATACTCAACAAACTTATACCTCTGTAATTTGAGCACTCACTCTTATCCCCTTTGCCTTTGTACAATGGCAGTATGCACGCATTCCGCCAATCCTCAGGCACCTCACCATGAGTCATACATACATTAGATAACCTTACTAACCAGTCAATAAAACAGTCACCCACTTTTTTAATAAATTCCACTGCAATACCATCCAAACCTGCTGCCTTGCCGGCTTTCATCTTCCGCAAAGCTTTTACTACCTCTTCTCTGTTTACCAAATCATTTTCCCTAACCCTCTCACTTTGCACACCACCTCGACCAAGCCACCCTATATCTGCCACTCTATCATCAAACACATTCAACAAAACTTCAAAATACTCATTCCATCTCCTCACATCCCCACTACTTGTTATCACCTCCCCATTTGTATATATATATATATATATATATATATATATATATATATATATATATATATATATATATATATATATATATATATATATATATATATATGTATATATATATTTTTTTTTTTTTTTTTTTTTTTTACTTTGTCGCTGTCTCCCGCGTTTGCGAGGTAGCGCAAGGAAACAGACGAAAGAAATGGCCCAACCCCCCCCATACACATGTACATACACACGTCCACACACGCAAATATACATACCTACACAGCTTTCCATGGTTTACCCCAGACGCTTCACATGCCTTGATTCAATCCACTGACAGCACGTCAACCCCTGTATACCACATCGCTCCAATTCACTCTATTCCTTGCCCTCCTTTCACCCTCCTGCATGTTCAGGCCCCGATCACACAAAATCCTTTTCACTCCATCTTTCCACCTCCAATTTGGTCTCCCTCGTCTCCTCGTTCCCTCCACCTCCGACACATATATCCTCTTGGTCAATCTTTCCTCACTCATTCTTTCCATGTGCCCAAACCATTTCAAAACACCCTCTTCTGCTCTCTCAACCACGCTCTTTTTATTTCCACACATCTCTCTTACCCTTACGTTACTTACTCGATCAAACCACCTCACACCACACATTGTCCTCAAACATCTCATTTCCAGCACATCCATCCTCCTACGCACAACTCTATCCATAGCCCACGCCTCGCAACCATACAACATTGTTGGAACTACTATTCCTTCAAACATACCCATTTTTGCTTTCCGGGATAATGTTCTCGACTTCCACACATTTTTCAAGGCTCCCAAAATTTTCGCCCCCTCCCCCACCCTATGATCCACTTCCGCTTCCATGGTTCCATCCGCTGACAGATCCACTCCCAGATATCTAAAACACTTCACTTCCTCCAGCCTCTCACCATTCAAACTCACCTCCCAATTGACTTGACCCTCAACCCTACTGTACCTAATTACCTTGCTCTTATTGACATTTACTCTTAACTTTCTTCTTCCACACACTTTACCAAACTCCGTCACCAGCTTCTGCAGTTTCTCACATGAATCCGCCACCAGCGCTGTATCATCAGCGAACAACAACTGACTCACTTCCCAAGCTCTCTCATCCCCAACAGACTTCATACTTGCCCCTCTTTCCAAAACTCTTGCATTTACCTCCCTAACAAACCCATCCATAAACAAATTAAACAACCATGGAGACATCACACACCCCTGCCGCAAACCTACATTCACTGAGAACCAATCACTTTCCTCTCTTCCTACACGTACACATGCCTTACATCCTCGATAAAAACTTTTCACTGCTTCTAACAACTTGCCTCCCACACCATATATTCTTAATACCTTCCACAGAGCATCTCTATCAACTCTATCATATGCCTTCTCCAGATCCATAAATGCTACATACAAATCCATTTGCTTTTCTAAGTATTTCTCACATACATTCTTCAAAGCAAACACCTGATCCACACATCCTCTACCACTTCTGAAACCACACTGCTCTTCCCCAATCTGATGCTCTGTACATGCCTTCACCCTCTCAATCAATACCCTCCCATATAATTTACCAGGAATATATATATATATATACATATATATATATATATACATATATATATATATATATATATATATATATATATATATATATATATATATATATATATATATATATATATATATATATATATATATATATATATATATATATATATATATATATATATATATATATATATATATATATAAATATATATATATATATATATATATATATATATATATATATATATATATGTGTGTGTGGATGTAACCAAGATGTGAAAAAAGGAGAGATAGGTAGTATGTTTGAGGAAAGGAACCTGGATGTTTTGGCTCTGAGTGAAACGAAGCTCAAGGGTAAAGGGGAAGAGTGGTTTGGGAATGTCTGGGGAGTAAAGTCAGGGGTTAGTGAGAGGACAAGAGCAAGGGAAGGAGTAGCAATACTCCTGAAACAGGAGTTGTGGGAGTATGTGATAGAGTGTAAGAAAGTAAATTCTCGATTGATATGGGTAAAACTGAAAGTTGATGGAGAGAGGTGGGTGATTATTCGTGCATATGCACCTGGGCATGAGAAGAAAGATCAAGAGAGGCAAGTGTTTTGGGAGCAGCTGAATGAGTGTGTTAGTGGTTTTGATGCACGAGACCGGGTTATAGTGATGGGTGATTTGAATGCAAAGGTGAGTAATGTGGCAGTTGAGGGAATAATTGGTATACATGGGGTGTTCAGTGTTGTAAATGGAAATGGTGAAGAGCTTGTAGATTTATGTGCTGAAAAAGGACTGATGATTGGGAATACCTGGTTTAAAAAGCGAGATATACATAAGTATACTTATGTAATTAGGAGAGATGGCCAGAGAGCGTTATTGGATTACGTGTTAATTGACAGGCGTGCGAAAGAGAGACTTTTGGATGTTAATGTGCTGAGAGGTGCAACTGGAGGGATGTCTGATCATTATCTTGTGGAGGCTAAGGTGAAGATCTGTATGGGTTTTCAGAAAAGAAGAGTGAATGTTGGGGTGAAGAGGGTGGTGAGAGTAAGTGAGCTTGAGAAGGAGACCTGTGTGAGGAAGTACCAGGAGAGACTGAGTACAGAATGGAAAAAGGTGAGAACAATGGAAGCAAGGGGAGTGGGGGAGGACTGGGATGTATTTAGGGAATCAGTGATGGATTGCGCAAAAGATGCCTGTGGCATGAGAAGAGTGGGAGGTGGGTTGATTAGAAAGGGTAGTGAGTGGTGGGATGAAGAAGTAAGAGTATTAGTGAAAGAGAAGAGAGAGGCATTTGGACGATTTTTGCAGGGAAAAAATGCAATTGAGTGGGAGATGTATAAAAGAAAGAGACAGGAGGTCAAGAGAAAGGTGCAAGAGGTGAAAAAGAGGGCAAATGAGAGTTGGGGTGAGAGAGTATCATTAAATTTTAGGGAGAATAAAAAGATGTTCTGGAAGGAGGTAAATAAAGTGCGTAAGACAAGGGAGCAAATGGGAACTTCAGTGAAGGGCGCAAATGGGGAGGTGATAACAAGTAGTGGTTATGTGAGAAGGAGATGGAGTGAGTATTTTGAAGGTTTGTTGAATGTGTTTGATGATAGAGTGGCAGATATAGGGTGTTTTGGTCGAGGTGGTGTGCAAAGTGAGAGGGTTAGGGAAAATGATTTGGTAAACAGAGGAGATGTAGTGAAAGCTTTGCGGAAGATGAAAGCCGGCAAGGCAGCAGGATTGGATGGTATTGCAGTGGAATTTATTAAAAAAGGGGGTGACTGTATTGTTGACTGGTTGGTAAGGTTATTTAATGTATGTATGACTCATGGTGAGGTGCCTGAGGATTGGCGGAATGCGTGCATAGTGCCATTGTACAAAGGCAAAGGGGATAAGAGTGAGTGCTCAAATTACAGAGGTATAAGTTTGTTGAGTATTCCTGGTAAATTATATGGGAGGGTATTGATTGAGAGGGTGAAAGCATGTACAGAGCATCAGATTGGGGAAGAGCAGTGTGGTTTCAGAAGTGGTAGAGGATGTGTGGATCAGGTGTTTGCTTTGAAGAATGGATGTGAGAAATACTTAGAAAAGCAAATGGATTTGTATGTAGCATTTATGGATCTGGAGAAGGCATATGATAGAGTTCATAGAGATGCTCTGTGGAAGGTATTAAGAATATATGGTGTGGGAGGAAAGTTGTTAGAAGCAGTGAAAAGTTTTTATCGAGGATGTAAGGCATGTGTATGTGTAGGAAGAGAGGAAAGTGATTGGTTCTCAGTGAATGTAGGTTTGCGGCAGGGGTGTGTGATGTCTCCATGGTTGTTTAATTTGTTTATTGATGGGGTTGTTAGGGAGGGAAATGCAAGAGTTTTGAAAAGAGGGGCAAGTATGAAGTCTGTTGGGGATGAGAGAGCTTGGGAAGTGAGTCAGTTGTTGTTCGCTGATGATACAGCGCTGGTGGCTGATTCATGTGAGAAACTGCAGAAGCTGGTGACTGAGTTTGGTAAAGTGTGTGGAAGAAGAAAGTTAAGAGTAAATGTGAATAAGAGCAAGGTTATTAGGTACAGTAGGATTGAGGGTCAAGTCAATTGGGAGGTGAGTTTGAATGGAGAAAAACTGGAGGAAGTGAAGTGTTTTAGATATATGGGAGTGGATCTGGCAGCGGATGGAACCATGGAAGCGGAAGTGGATCATAGGGTGGGGGAGGGGGTGAAAATTCTGGGGGCCTTGAAGAATGTTTGGAAGTCGAGAACATTATCTCGGAAAGCAAAAATGGGTATGTTTGAAGGAATAGTGGTTCCAACAATGTTGTATGGTTGCGAGGCGTGGGCTATGGATAGAGTTGTGCGCAGGAGGATGGATGTGCTGGAAATGAGATGTTTGAGGACAATGTGTGGTGTGAGGTGGTTTGATCGAGTGAGTAACGTAAGGGTAAGAGAGATGTGTGGAAATAAAAAGAGCGTGGTTGAGAGAGCAGAAGAGGGTGTTTTGAAGTGGTTTGGGCACATGGAGAGAATGAGTGAGGAAAGATTGACCAAGAGGATATATGTGTCGGAGGTCGAGGGAACGAGGAGAAGAGGGAGACCAAATTGGAGGTGGAAAGATGGAGTGAAAAAGATTTTGTGTGCTCGGGGCCTGAACATGCAGGAGGGTGAAAGGAGGGCAAGGAATAGAGTGAATTGGAGCGATGTGGTATACCGGGGTTGACGTGCTGTCAGTGGATTGAATCAAGGCATGTGAAGCGTCTGGGGTAAACCATGGAAAGCTGTGTAGGTATGTATATTTGCGTGTGTGGACGTATGTAAATACATGTGTATTGGGGGGGTTGGGCCATTTCTTTCTAATATATATATATATATATATATATATATATATATATATATATATATATATATTTTTTTTTTCAAACTATTCGCCATTTCCCGCGTTAGCGAGGTAGCGTTAAGAACAGAGGACTGGGCCTTGGAGGGAATATCCTCACCTGGCCCCCTTCTCTGTTCCTTGTTTTGGAAAAAAAAAAAAAAAAAAAAAAAAAAACGAGAGGGGAAGATTTCCAGCCCCCCGCTCCCTCCCCTTTTAGTCGCCTTCTACGACACGCAGGGAATACGTGGGAAGTATTCTTTCTCCCCTATCCCCAGGGATATATATATATATATATATATATATATATATATATATATATATATATATATATATATATATATATATATATATATATTTTTTTTTTTTTTTTCATACTCTTCGCCATTTTCCGCGTTAGCGAGGTAGCGTTGAGAACAGAGGACTGAGCCTTTGAGGTAATATCCTCACTTGGCGCCCTTCTCTCTTCCTTCTTTTGTAAAATTAAAAACGAGAGGGGAGGATTTCCAGCACCCCACTCCCTTCCCTTTTAGTCGCCTTCTACGACACGCAGTGAATACCTGAGAAGTATTCTTTCTCCCCTATCCCCAGGGATAATGTATATCCCTGAATCAGGAGTTGTGGGAGTATGTGATAGAGTGTAAGAAAGTAAATTCTAGATTGATATGGGTAAAACTGAAAGTTGATGGAGAGAGATGGGTGATTATTGGTGCATATGCACCTGGGCATGAGAAGAAAGATCATGAGAGGCAAGTGTTTTGGGAGCAGCTGAATGAGTGTGTTAGTGGTTTTGATGCACAAGACCGGGTTATAGTGATGGGTGATTTGAATGCAAAGATGAGTAATGTGGCAGTTGAGGGAATAATTGGTATACATGGAGTGTTCAGTGTTGTAAATGGAAATGGTGAAGAGCTTGTAGATTTATGTGCTGAAAAAGGACTGGTGATTGGGAATACCTGGTTTAAAAAGCGAGATATACATAAGTATACGTATGTAAGTAGGAGAGATGGCCAGAGAGCGTTATTGGATTACGTGTTAATTGATAGACGCACGAAAGAGAGACTTTTCGATGTTAACGTGCTGAGAGGTGCAACTAGAGTGATGTCTGATCATTATCTTGTGGGGGCGAAGGTGAAGATTTGTGGGGGTTTTCAGAAAAGAAGAGAGAATGTTGGGTGAAGAGAGTGGTGAGAGTAAGTGAGCTTGGGAAGGAGACTTGTGTGAGGAAGTACCAGGAGAGACTGAGTACAGAATGGAAAAAGGTGAGAACAAAGGAGGTAAGGGGAGTGGGGGAGGAATGGGATGTATTTAAGTAAGCAGTGATGGCTTGCGCAAAAGATACTTGTAGCATGAGAAGCGTGGGAGGTGGGTTGATTAGAAAAGGTAGTGAGTGTTTGAATTAAGAAGTAAGATTATTAGTGAAAGAGAAGAGAGGCATTTGGACAATTTTTGCAGGGAAAAAATGCAAATGATTGGGAGAGGTATAAAAGAAAGAGGTAGGAGGTCAAGAGAAAGGTGCAAGAGGTGAAAAAGAGGGCAAAAGAGAGTTGGGGTGAGAGAGTATCATTAAATTTCAGGGATAATAAAAAGATGTTTTGGAAGGAGGTAAATAAAGTGCGTAAGACAATGGAGCAAATGGGAACTTCAGTGAAGGGGGCAAATGGGGAGGTGATAACAAGTAGTGGTGATGTGAGAAGGAGATGGAGTGAGTATTTTGAAGGTTTGTTGAATGTGTTTGATGATATAGGGTGTTTTGGTCGAGGTGGTGTGCAAAGTGAGAGGGTTAGGGAAAATGATTTGGTAAATAGAGAAGAGGTAGTAAAAGCTTTACGGAAGATGAAAGCCGGCAAGGCAGCAGGTTTGGACGGTATTGCAGTGGAATTTATCAAAAAAGGGGGTGACTGTATTGTTGGCTGGTTGGTAAGGTTATTTAATGTATGTATGACTCATTGTGAGGTGCCTGAGGATTGGCGGAATGAGTGCATAGTGCCATTGTACAAAGGCAAAGGGGATAAGAGTGAGTGCTCAAATTACAGAGGTATAAGTTTGTTGAGTATTCCTGTTAAATCATATGGGAGGGTATTGATTGAGACGGTGAAGGCATGTACAGAGCATCAGATTGGGGAAGAGCAGTGTTGTTTAAGAAGTGGTAGAGGATGTGTGGATCAGGTGTTTGCTTTGAGGAATGTATGTGAGAAATACTCAGAAAAGCAAATGGATTTGTATGTAGCATTTATGGATCTGGAGAAGGCATATGATAGAGTTGATAGAGATGCTCTGTGGAAGGTATTAAGAATATATGGTGTGGGAGGCAAGTTGTTAGAAGCAGTGAAAAGTTTTTATCGAGGATGTACGGCATGTGTACGTGTAAGAAGAGAGGAAAGTGATTGGTTCTCAGTGAATGTAGGTTTGCGGTAGGGGTGTGTGATGTCTCCATGGTTGTTTAATTTGTTTATGTATTGGGTTGTTAGGGAGGTGAATGCAAGAGTTTTGGAGAGGGGCAAGTATGAAGTCTGTTGTGAATGAGAGAGCTTAGGAAATGAGTCAGGTGTTATTCGCTGATGATACAGCGCTGGTGGCTGATTCATGTGAGAAACTGCAGAAGCTGGTGACTGAGTTTGGTAAAGTGTGTGAAAGAAGAAAGTTAAGAGTAAATGTGTATAAGAGCAAGGTTATTAGGTACAGTAAGGTTGAGGGTCATGTCAATTGGGAAGTAAGTTTGAATGGAGAAATACTGGAGGAAGTAAAGTGTTTTATATATCTGGGAGTGGATGTGGCAGCGGATGGAACCATGGAAGCGGAAGTGAATTATAGGTTGGGGGAGGGGGCGAAAATTCTGGGAGCCTTGAAGAATGTTGGGATTTCGAGAACATTATCTCGGAAAGCAAAAATGGGTATGTTTGAAGGAATAGTGGTTCCAACAATGTTGTATGGTTGCGAGACGTGGGCTATGGATAGAGTTTTGCGCAGGAGGGTGGATGTGCTGGAAATGAGATGTTTGAGGACAATGTGTGGTGTGAGATGGTTTGATCGAGTAAGTAATGTAAGGGTAAGAGAGATGTGTGGAAATAAAAAGAGCGTGGTTGAGAGAGCAGAAGACAGTGTTTTGAAATGGTTTGGGCAAATGGAGAGAATGAGTGAGGAAAGATTGACCAAGAGGATATATGTGTCGGAGGTGGAGAGAACGAGGAGAAGTGGGAGACCAAATTGGAGGTGGAAAGATGGAGTGAAAAAGATTTTGAGTGATCCGGCCTGAACATCCAGGAGGGTGAAAGGCGGGCAAAGAACAGAGTGAATTGGATCGATATGGTATACCGGGGTTGACGTGCTGTCAGTGGATTGAATCAGGGCATGTGAAGCGTCTGGGGTAAACCATGGAAAGTTGTGTGGGGCGTGGATGTGGAAAGGGAGCTGTGGTTTCGGGCATTATTGCATGACAGCTAGAGACTGAGTGTGAACGAATGTGGCCTTTGTTGTCTTTTCCTAGCGCTACTTCGCACACATGAGGGAGGAGGGGGATGGTATTCCATGTGGGCGAGGTGGCGATGGGAATGAATAAAGGCTGACAGTGTGAATTGTGTGCATGGGCACATATATATGAGTCTGTGTGTGTATATATATGTGTACATTGAGATGTATAGGTATATATATTTGCGTGTGTGGACGTGTATGTATATACATGTGTATGGGGGTGGGTTGGGCCATTTCTTTCGTCTGTTTCCTTTCGCTACCTCGCAAACGCGGGAGACAGCGACAAAGGAAAGTAAAATAAAATAAATAATATATATATATATATATATATATATATATATATATATATATATATATATATATATATATATATATATATATATATATATATATAAATATATATATATATATATATATATATATATACATATTCCAACCTATGAGCTCGACCCTGATCAGCTCCTGAATGCGTTATTACAGCAACCTTTATCAGGACATTCAGCTTGTGCTCTTTTAGCTAATACGGGATGATAAAGCAGTATTAGAGGAAGTGTGTACTCGAGTGATGACGAACACAGGTCATGAAAGACCAAATAATCAAAGAAGTTGACCTTTAGAACAGTTGTGAACAGTGCGACACAATGAGGCAATATGAACAAACGTCATGGCATAACCAGAGGTAAAAAGGGTAAAAGAGTAAAGATGATGTCTCGACCACGTAATCCTGAGGCAATATTGCGTTCCCATGCAACGATATTTTGCGAAAACTTAAGGTTAGTAGGCAAGTAATCATACTTACGTTGCTAGAGTTTTTCTCTTGTCGTGGAAATAGAAATCTCAAAAGTGAGCCATTATTACCCTGCAGGTCCCAACCCACCAAGTTGACCTTACCTACAAAACTCTCCAAGTAATCACGCTAAGCTGAACCTTATCTTTCAGGTTAGCTTTGTAAATGTTTGCTCACCTGAGACCTCCAGTGCTTCTTTCCATAAATATTTTGGTAACTGCTACCTCTCTCTCTCTCTCTCTCTCTCTCTCTCTCTCTCTCTCTCTCTCTCTCTCTCTCTCTCTCTCTCTCTCTCTCAATCTGTCTATCTATCTCTCTATCTATCTATCTATCCATCTCTATATATATATATATATATATATATATATATATATATATATATATATATATATATATATATATATATATATATATATATATATATATATATTTTTTTTTTTTTTTTTTTTACTTTGTCGCTGTCTCCCGCGTTTGCGAGTTAGCGCAAGGAAACAGACGAAAGAAATGGCCCACCCCCCCCCCCATACACATGTATATACATACGTCCACACACGCAAATATACATACCTACACAGCTTTCCATGGTTTACCCCAGACGCTTCACATGCCTTGTTTCAATCCACTGACAGCACGTCAACCCCGGTATACCACTTCGCTCCAATTCACTCTATTCCTTGCCCTCCTTTCACCCTCCTGCATGTTCAGGCCCCGATCACACAAAATCTTTTTCACTCCATCTTTCCACCTCCAATTTGGTCTCCCTCTTCTCCTTGTTCCCTCCACCTCCGACACATATATCCTCTTGGTCAATCTTTCCTCACTCATCCTCTCCATGTGCCCAAACCACTTCAAAACACCCTCTTCTGCTCTCTCAACCACGCTCTTTTTATTTCCACACATCTCTCTTACCCTTACGTTACTCACTCGATCAAACCACCTCACACCACACATTGTCCTCAAACATCTCATTTCCAGCACATCCATCCTCCTGCGCACAACTCTATCCATAGCCCACGCCTCGCAACCATACAACATTGTTGGAACCACTATTCCTTCAAACATACCCATTTTTGCTTTCCGAGATAATGTTCTCGACTTCCACACATTCTTCAAGGCTCCCAGGATTTTCGCCCCCTCCCCCACCCTATGATCCACTTCCGCTTCCATGGTTCCATCCGCTGCCAGATCCACTCCCAGATATCTAAAACACTTCACTTCCTCCAGTTTTTCTCCATTCAAACTCACCTCCCAATTGACTTGACCCTCAACCCTACTGTACCTAATAACCTTGCTCTTATTCACATTTACTCTTAACTTTCTTCTTCCACACACTTTTCCAAACTCAGTCACCAGCTTCTGCAGTTTCTCACATGAATCAGCCACCAGCGCTGTATCATCAGCGAACAACAACTGACTCACTTCCCAAGCTCTCTCATCCCCAACAGACTTCATACTTGCCCCTCTTTCCAAAACTCTTGCATTTACCTCCTTAACAACCCCATCCATAAACAAATTAAACAACCATGGAGACATCACACACCCCTGCCGCAAACCTACATTCACTGAGAACCAATCACTTTCCTCTCTTCCTACACGTACACATGCCTTACATCCTCGATAAAAACTTTTCACTGCTTCTAACAACTTGCCTCCCACACCATATATTCTTAATACCTTCCACAGAGCATCTCTATCAACTCTATCATATGCCTTCTCCAGATCCATAAATGCTACATACAAATCCATTTGCTTTTCTAAGTATTTCTCACATACATTCTTCAAAGCAAACACCTGATCCACACATCCTCTACCACTTCTGAAACCACACTGCTCTTCCCCAATCTGATGCTCTGTACATGCCTTCACCCTCTCAATCAATACCCTCCCATATAATTTACCAGGAATACTCAGCAAACTTATACCTCTGTAATTTGAGCACTCACTCTTATCCCCTTTGCCTTTGTACAATGGCACTATGCACGCATTCCGCCAATCCTCAGGCACCTCACCATGAGTCATACATACATTAAATAACCTTACCAACCAGTCAACAATACAGTCACCCCCTTTTTTAATAAATACATATATATATATATATATATATATATATATATATATATATATATATATATATATATATATATATATATATATATATATATATATATATATATATATATATATATATATATATATATATATATATATATATATATATATATATATATATATATATATATATATATATATATATATATATATATATATAATATATATATATATATATATATATATATATATATATATATATATATATATATATATATATATATATATATATGGGGTTGTTAGGGAGGTAAATGCAAGAGTTTTGGAAAGAGGGGCAAGTATGAAGTCTGTTGGGGATGAGAGAGCTTGGGAAGTGAGTCAGTTGTTGTTCGCTGATGATACAGCGCTGGTGGCTGATTCATGTGAGAAACTGCAGAAGCTGGTGACGGAGTTTGGTAAAGTGTGTGGAAGAAGAAAGTTAAGAGTAAATGTCAATAAGAGCAAGGTTATTAGGTACAGTAGGGTTGAGGGTCAAGTCAATTGGGAGGTGAGTTTGAATGGTGAGAGGCTGGAGGAAGTGAAGTGTTTTAGATATCTGGGAGTGGATCTGTCAGCGGATGGAACCATGGAAGCGGAAGTGGATCATAGGGTGGGGGAGGGGGCGAAAATTTTGGGAGCCTTGAAAAATGTGTGGAAGTCGAGAACATTATCCCGGAAAGCAAAAATGGGTATGTTTGAAGGAATAGTAGTTCCAACAATGTTGTATGGTTGCGAGGCGTGGGCTATGGATAGAGTTGTGCGTAGGAGGATGGATGTGCTGGAAATGAGATGTTTGAGGACAATGTGTGGTGTGAGGTGGTTTGATCGAGTAAGTAACGTAAGGGTAAGAGAGATGTGTGGAAATAAAAAGAGCGTGGTTGAGAGAGCAGAAGAGGGTGTTTTGAAGTGGTTTGGGCACATGGAGAGAATGAGTGAGGAAAGATTGACCAAGAGGATATATGTGTCGGAGGTGGAGGGAACGAGGAGAAGAGGGAGACCGAATTGGAGGTGGAGGGATGGAGTGAAGGGGATTTTGTGTGATCGGGGCCTGAACATGCAGGAGGGTGAAAGGAGGGCAAGGAATAGAGTGAATTGGAGCGATGTGGTGTGCAGGGGTTGACGTGCTGTCGGTGGATTGAATCAAGGCATGTGAAGCGTCTGGGGTAAACCATGGAAAGCTGTGTAGGTATGTATATTTGCGTGTGTGGACGTGTGTATGTACATGTGTATGGGGGGGGTTGGGCCACTTCTTTCGTCTGTTTCCTTGCGCTACCTCGCAAACGCGGGAGACAGCGACAAAGTATAAAAAAAAAAAAAAAAAAAAAAATATATATATATATATATATATATATATATATATAGATGGGGATAGGGGATTAAGAATACTTCCCACGTATTCCCTGCGTGTCGTAGAAGGCGACTAAAAGGGGAGGGAGCGGGGGGGCTGGAAATCCTCCCCTCTCGTTTTTTTTTTTTTATTTTCCAAAAGAAGGAACAGAGGGGGCCAGGTGATGATATTCCAAAAAGGCCCAGTCCTGTGTTCTTAACGCTACCTCGCTAACGCGGGAAATGGCGAATAGTTTAAAAGAAAAGAAAAGAAGATATATATATATATATATATATATATATATATATATATATATATATATATATATATATATATATATATATATATATATATATATATATATATATATATATGCTCTGTGGAAGGTATTAAGAATATATGGTGTGGGAGGCAAGTTGTTAGAAGCAGTGAAAAGTTTTTATCGAGGATGTAAGGCATGTGTACGTGTAGGAAGAGAGGATAGTGATTGGTTCTCAGTAAATGTAGGTTTGCGGCAGGGGTGTGTGATGTCGCCATGGTTGTTTAATTTGTTTATGGATGGGGTTGTTAGGGAGGTGAATGCAAGAGTTTTGGAAAGAGGGGCAAGTATGAAGTCCGTTGGGGATGAGAGAGCTTGGGAAGTGAGCCAGTTGTTGTTCGCTGATGATACAGCGCTGGTGGCTGATTCATGTGAGAAACTGCAGAAGCTGGTGACTGAGTTTGGTAAAGTGTTTGAAAGAAGAAAGCTAAGAGTAAATGTGAATAAGAGCAAGGTAATTAGGTACAGTAGGGTTGAGGGTCAAGTCAATTGGGAGGTAAGTTTGAATGGAGCAAAACTGGAGGAAGTAAAGTGTTTTAGATATCTGGGAGTGGATCTGGCAGCGGATGGAACCATGGAAGCGGAAGTGTATCATAGGGTGGAGGAGGGGGCTAAGATCCTGGGAGCCTTGAAGAATGTGTGGAAGTCGAGAACATTATCTCGGAAAGCAAAAATGGGTATGTTTGAAGGAATAGTGGTTCCAACAATGTTGTATGGTTGCGAGGCGTGGGCTATGGATTGAGTTGTACGCAGGAGGATGGATGTGCTGGAAATGAGATGTTTGAGGACAATGTGTGGTGTGAGGTGGTTTGATCGAGTAAGTAACGTAAGGGTAAGAGAGATGTGTGGAAATAAAAAGAGCGTGGTTGAGAGAGCAGAAGAGGGTGTATTGAAATGGTTTGGGCACATGGAGAGAATGAGTGAGGAAAGATTGACCAAGAGGATATATGTGTCGGAGGTGGAGGGAACGAGGAGAAGAGGGAGACCAAATTGGAGGTGGAAAGATGGAGTGAAAAAGATTTTGTGTGATCGGGGCCTGAACATGCAGGAGGGTGAAAGGAAGGCAAGGAATAGAGTGAATTGGAGCGATGTGGTATACCGGGGTTGACGTGCTGTCAGTGGATTGAATCAGGGCATGTGAAGCGTCTGGGGTAAACCATGGAAAGCTGTGTAGGTATGTATATTTGCTTGTGTGGACGTATGTATATACATGTGTATGGGGGTGGGTTGGGCCATTTCTTTCGTCTGTTTCCTTGCGCTACCTCGCCAACGCGGGAGACAGCGAACAAAGCAAAAAAAAAAAAAAAAAAGAGAATATATATATATATATATATATATATATATATATATATATATATATATATATATATATATATATATATATATATATATATATATATATATATGTATTTGTTTTTTTAAGTTATTATTCATTTTGCTTTGTCGCTGTCTACAGCGTTAGCGAGGTAGCGCAAGGAAACACACGAAAGAATGGCCGAGCTCACCCATATACACATGTATATACATACGCGTCCACAACGGCAAACATACATAACTGTTCATCTCCCTATACATATATATACATATACACACAGAGACATATACATATATATACATGTATATAATTCATACTGTCTGCCTTTATTTTTTCCCATCGCCACCTCGCCACATATGGAACAACAACACCCTCCCCCCTCATGTGTGCGAGGTAGCGCTAGGAAAAGACAACATAAGTGATAAACAGAATATATGTGTCAGAAATGGAGGGAAAGAGATGTGGGAGACTAAATTCGAGATGGAAGGATGGAGTGAAAAGATTTTGAGCAATCGGAGCATGAAAATGCAGGAGGGTGAAAGGCGTGAAAGGAATTGGGTGAATTGGAACGATGTGTTATACCAGTGTCGACATGCTGTCAATGGAATGACCCAGTGCATGTGAAGCGTCTGTGGTAAACCATGGAAAGTTTTTTTGGGTCTGGATGTGGAAAGGGAGCTCTGGTTTCGGTGCTTTATACATGATAGCTAGAGACTGAGTGTGAACGAGTGTTGTCTTTGTAGCCTTTTCCTAGCGCTACCTCGCGCGCATGCGGGGAGCGATGGTTGTCATTACATGTGTGGCACGTTATTCACGGGAATGAATAAAGGCAGCAAGTATGAGTTATGTACATGTGTATATATATATATATATATATATATATATATATATATATATATATATATATATATATATATATATATATATATTTTTTTTTTTATTATACTTTGTCGCTGTCTTACGCGTTTGCGAGGTAGCGCAAGGAAACAGACGAAAGAAACGGCCCCACCCCCCCCCCATACACATGTATATACATACGTCCACACACGCAAATATACATACCTACACAGCTTTCCATGGTTTACCCTAGACGCTTCACATGCCTTGAGTCAATCCACTGACAACACGTCAACCCCGGTATACCACATCGCTCCAATTCACTCTATTCCTTGCCCTCCTTTCACCCTCCAGCATGTTCAGGCCCCGATCACACAAAATCTTTTTCACTCCATCTTTCCACCTCCAATTTGGTCTCCCTCTTCTCCTCGTTCCCTCCACCTCCGACATATATATCCTCTTGGTCAATCTTTCCTCACTCATTCTCTCCATGTGCCCAAACCACTTCAAAACACCCTCTTCTGCTCTCTCAACCACGCTCTTTTTATTTCCACACATCTCTCTTACCCTTACGTTACTCACTCGATCAAACCACCTCACACCACACATTGTCCTCAGACATCTCATTTCCAGCACATCCATCCTCCTGCGCACAACTCTATCCATAGCCCACGCCTCGCAACCATACAACATTGTTGGAACCACTATTCCTTCAAACATACCCATTTTTGCTTTCCGAGATAATGTTCTCGACTTCCACACATTCTTCAAGGCTCCCAGAATTTTCGCCCCCTCCCCCACCCTATGATCCACTTCCGCTTCCATGGTTCCATCCGCTGCCAGATCCACTCCCAGATATCTGAAACACTTCACTTCCTCCAGTTTTGCTCCATTCAAACTCACCTCCCAATTGACTTGACCCTCAACCCTACTGTACCTAATAACCTTGCTCTTATTCACATTTACTCTTAACTTTCTTCTTCCACACACTTTACCAAACTCAGTCACCAGCTTCTGCAGTTTCACACATGAATCAGCCACCAGCGCTGTATCATCAGCGAACAACAACTGACTCACTTCCCAAGCTCTCTCATCCCTAACAGACTTCATACTTGTCCCTCTTTCCAAAACTCTTGCATTTACCTCCCTAACAACCCCATCCATAAACAAATTAAACAACCATGGAGACATCACACACCCCTGCCGCAAACCTATATTCACTGAGAACCAATCACTTTCCTCTCTTCCTACACGTACACATGCCTTACATCCTCGATAAAAACTTTTCACTGCTTCTAGCAACTTTCCTCCCACACCATATACTCTTAATACCTTCCACAGAGCATCTCTATCAACTCTATCATATGCCTTCTCCAGATCCATAAATGCTACATACAAATCCATTTGCTTTTCTAAGTATTTCTCTCATACATTCTTCAAAGCAAACACCTGATCCACACATTCTACCACTTCTGAAACCACACTGCTCTTCCCCAATCTGATGCTCTGTACATGCTTTCACCCTCTCAATCAATACCCTCCCATATAATTTACCAGGAATACTCAACAAACTTATACCTCTGTAATTTGAGCACTCTCTCTTATCCCCTTTGCCTTTGTACAATGGCACTATGCACGCATTCCGCCAATCCTTAGGCACCTCACCATGAGTCATACATACATTAAATAACCTTACCAACCAGTCAACAATACAGTCACCCCCTTTTTTAATAAATTCCACTGCAATACCATCCAAACCTGCTGCCTTGCCGGCTTTCATCTTCCGCAAAGCTTTCACTACCTCTTCTCTGTTTACCAAATCATTTTCCCTAACCCTCTCACTTTGCACACCACCTCGACCAAAACACCCTATATCTGCCACTCTATCATCAAACACATTCAACAAACCTTCAAAATACTCACTCCATCTCCTTCTCACATCACCACTACTTGTTATCACCTCCCCATTTGCGCCCTTCACTGAAGTTCCCATTTGCTCCCTTGTCTTAATCACTTTATTTACCTCCTTCCAGAACATCTTTTTATTCTCCCTAAAATTTAATGATACTCTCTCACCCCAACTCTCATTTGCCCTTTTTTTCACCTCTTGCACCTTTCTCTTGACCTCCTGTCTCTTTCTTTTATACATCTCCCACTCAATTGCATTTTTTCCCTGCAAAAATCGTCCAAATGCCTCTCTCTTCTCTTTCACTAATACTCTTACTTCTTCATCCCACCACTCACTACCCTTTCTAATCAACCCACCTCCCACTCTTCTCATGCCACAAGCATCTTTTGCGCAATCCATCACTGATTCCCTAAATACATCCCATTCCTCCCCCACTCCCCTTACTTCCATTGTTCTCACCTTTTTCCATTCTGGACTCATTCTCTCCTGGTACTTCCTCACACAGGTCTCCTTCCCAAGCTCACTTACTCTCACCACCCTCTTCACCCCAACATTCACTCTTCTTTTCTGAAAACCTCTACAAATCTTCACCTTAGCCTCCACAAGATAATGATCAGACATCCCTCCTGTTGCACCTCTCAGCACATTAACATCCAAAAGTCTCTCTTTCGCACGCCTGTCAATTAACACGTAATCCAATAACGCTCTCTGGCCATCTCTCCTACTTACATAAGTATACTTATGTATATCTCGCTTTTTAAACCAGGTATTCCCAATCACCAGTCCTTTTTCAGCACATAAATCTACAAGCTCTTCACCATTTCCATTTACAACACTGAACACCCCATGTATACCAATTATTCCCTCAACTGCCACATTACTCACCTTTGCATTCAAATCACCCATCACTATAACCCGGTCTCGTGCATCAAAACCACTAACACACTCATTCAGCTGCTCCCAAAACACTTGCCTCTCATGATCTTTCTTCTCATGCCCAGGTGCATATGCACCAATAATCACCCACCTCTCTCCATCAACTTTCAGTTTTACCCATATTAATCGAGAATTTACTTTCTTACAGTCTATCACATACTCCCACAACTCCTGTTTCAGGAGTATTGCTACTCCTTCCCTTGCTCTTGTCCTCTCACTAACCCTTGACTTTACTCCCCAGACATTCCCAAACCACTCTTCCCCTTTACCCTTGAGCTTCGTTTCACTCAGAGCCAAAACATCCACATATATATATATATATATATATATATATATATATATATATATATATATATATATATATATATATATATATATATATATATATATATATATATATATATATATATATATATATATATATATATATATATATATATATATATATATATATATATATATATATCTATATATATATATATATATATATATATATATAGTGTGGTTTCAGAAGTGGTAGAGGATGTGTGGATCAGGTGTTTGCTTTGAAGAATGTATGTGAGAAATACTTAGAAAAGCAAATGGATTTGTATGTAGCATTTATGGATCTGGAGAAGGCATATGATAGAGTTGATAGAGATGCTCTGTAGAAGGTATTAAGAATATATGGTGTGGGAGGCAAGTTGTTAGAAGCAGTGAAAAGTTTTTATCGAGGATGTAAGGCATGTGTACGTGTAGGAAGAGAGGAAAGTGATTGGTTCTCAGTGAATGTAGGTTTGCGGCAGGGGTGTGTGATGTCTCCATGGTTGTTTAATTTGTTTATGGATGGGGTTGTTAGGGAGGTAAATGCAAGAGTTTTGGAAAGAGGGGCAAGTATGAAGTCTGTTGGGGATGAGAGAGCTTGGGAAGTGAGTCAGTTGTTGTTCGCTGATGATACAGCGCTGGTGGCGGATTCATGTGAGAAACTGCAGAAGCTGGTGACGGAGTTTGGTAAAGTGTGTGGAAGAAGAAAGTTAAGAGTAAATGTCAATAAGAGCAAGGTTATTAGGTACAGTAGGGTTGAGGGTCAAGTCAATTGGGAGGTGAGTTTGAATGGTGAGAGGCTGGAGGAAGTGAAGTGTTTTAGATATCTGGGAGTGGATCTGTCAGCGGATGGAACCATGGAAGCGGAAGTGGATCATAGGGTGGGGGAGGGGGCGAAAATTTTGGGAGCCTTGAAAAATGTGTGGAAGTCGAGAACATTATCCCGGAAAGCAAAAATGGGTATGTTTGAAGGAATAGTGGTTCCAACAATGTTGTATGGTTGCGAGGCGTGGGCTATGGATAGAGTTGTGCGCAGGAGGATGGATGTGCTGGAAATGAGATGTTTGAGGACAATGTGTGGTGTGAGGTGGTTTGATCGAGTAAGTAACGTAAGGGTAAGAGAGATGTGTGGAAATAAAAAGAGCGTGGTTGAGAGAGCAGAAGAGGGTGTTTTGAAGTGGTTTGGGCACATGGAGAGAATGAGTGAGGAAAGATTGACCAAGAGGATATATGTGTCGGAGGTGGAGGGAACGAGGAGAAGAGGGAGACCAAATTGGAGGTGGAAAGATGGAGTGAAAAGGATTTTGTGTGATCGGGGCCTGAACATGCAGGAGGGTGAAAGGAGGGCAAGGAATAGAGTGAATTGGAGCGATGTGGTATACAGGGGTTGACGTCCTGTCAGTGGATTGAATCAAGGCATGTGAAGCGTCTGGGGTAAACCATGGAAAGCTGTGTAGGTATGTATATTGCGTGTGTGGACGTGTGTATGTACATGTGTATGGGGGGGGTTGGGCCATTTCTTTCGTCTGTTTCCTTGCGCTACCTCGCAAACGCGGGAGACAGCGACAAAGTATAAAAAAAAAAAAAAAAAAAAAAAAAAAAAATATATATATATATATATATATATATATATATATATATATATATATATATATATATATATATATATATATATATATATGCATATATTTTATTTTCATTATTTTTTCTTTGTCGGTGTATCCCGCATTTGCCAGGTAGCGCAAGGAAACAGACGAAAGAAATGGCCCAACCCACCCCAACACACATGTATATGCATATACGTCCACACACGCAAATATACATACCCATAAATCTCAATGTACACATATATATATATACACACAAAGACACATACATATATACACATGCACACATTTCACACTGTCTGCCTTTAATCATTTCCATCGCCACCTCGCCACACATGGAATAACATCCCCCTCCCCATCATATGTGCGAGGTAGCGCTAGGAAAAGACAACAAAGGCCCCATTCTTTCACACTCAGTCTCTAGCTATCATGCAATAATGTCCGAAACCACAGCTCGCTTTCCACATCCAGGCCCCACAGAACTTTCCATGGTTTACTCCAGACGCTTCACATGCCCTGATTCAATCCACTGACAGCACGTCGACCCCGGTATACCACATCGATCCAATTCACTCTATTCCTTGCCCGCCTTTCACCCTCATGCATGTTCAGGCCCCGATCACTCAAAATCTTTTTCACTCCAACTTTCCACCTCCAATTTGGTCTCCCACTTCTCCTCGTTCCCTTCACCTCCCACACATATATCCTCTTGGTCAATCTTTCCTCACTCATTCTCTCCATGTGCCCAAACCATTTCAAAACACCCTCTTTTGCTCTCTCAACCACGCTCTTTTTGTTTCCACACATCTCTCTTACCCTTACATTACTTACTCGATCAAACCACCTCACACCACATATTGTCCTCAAACATCTCATTTCCAGCACATCCAACCTCCTGCGCACAACTTTTTCTACAGTCCACGCCTCGCAACCATACAACATTGTTGGAACCACTATTCCTTCCAACATAGCCATTTTTGCTTTCGGAGATAATGTTCTCGACTTCCACACATTCTTCAAGGCTCCCAGGATTATTATACCTAATCGCCGTCTCCCGTGTTAGCGAGATAGCGCAAGGAAAGTGACGAAAGAATGCGGAAGCCACCCACATACATAATGTGTAGAAGGCTAAAACTTTGTCTCGGAAATCAAAAATGGGTATTTTTCAAGGAAAAGTGTTTCCCGCAATGTTACATGTTTCCGACGCATGGAATATAGATAGGGTTGTGCAGAGGATGTTAGATGCGTTGGAAATTAAATGACTGAGGAAAATATGTGGTATGAGGTGTTGTGACTATTTTTTCAGGGAAGTAGTACAAATGATTAGGAGAATATAAAAGAAAGAGGCAGAACGTCAACAGAAAGGTGCAAGAGCTGAAAAAGAGGGCAAATGAGAGTTGGAGCGAGGGAGTATCATTCAGTTTTAGGGAGAATAGAAAGATGTTTTGGAAGGAGGTAAATAAAGTGCGTAAGACAAGAGAACAATGGGAACATTGGTAAAGGGGGCCAATGGGGAGGTAATATCAATTAGTGGTGAAGTGAGATGGAGGTGGATTGAGTGTTTTGAAGTTTTGTTGAATATGCTTGATGATAGAGTGGCATTTCTTGTTTGGCGGGATTGCGACAGGAATGTATGAAAGCAGCAAATATGGAGATGTCCATTTGTAATTATGTATATGTATATGTATATGTTGAATTGTATATGAATGTATATGTGGGTGTGTGGGTGTTCAAGTATATACATGTGTATGTGGGTGGGTTGGGCCACCCCTCCCTCGTCTATTTCCTTGGGCTACCTCACTAAAGCGGGACACGGCAGTTAAGGACAATTTAAGAAAAAAATAAACCCTTCACTCCTTGTATTTTAACTTTCTAAAAGGCGAAACAGGAGTCATGCGGAGAGTGCTCATCCACCTCGAAGGCTCAGAATGGGGTGTCTAAATGTGTCTGGATGTAACCAAGATGATAAAAAAGGAGAGTTAGGTAGTATGTTTGAGGGTAAGACCCTGGATGCTTTGGCTCTTAGTGAAACGAAGCTCAAGGGTAAGGGGGAAGAGTGGTTTTGGGAAAGTCTTTGGAGTAAAATCAAGGGTTGGTGAGTAGATAAGAGGAAAGGAAGGAGTAGCATTACTCCTGAAACAGGAGTAGTGGGAGTATGTGATAGAGTATAAGAAAATAAACTCTAGATTGTTATGGGTAAAACTGAAAGTGGATGGGGAGAAATGGGTGATTACTGACGCCTATGCACCTGGGCATGAGAAGAAAGATCATGAGAGGCAGGTGTTTTGGGAGCAGCTGAGTGAGTGTGTTAGCCACTTTGATACATGAAACCGGGTTATAGTGATGAATGATTTGAATACAAAGGTGAGTAAAGTGGCAGTTGAGGGAATAATTGGTGTACATGTTGAAAATGGAAATGGAGAAGAGCTTGTAGCTCTGTGTGATGAAAAAGGGCTGGTGACTGGGAATACCTGGTTTAAAACGAGAGATATCCATAAGTATACATTTGTAAGTAGGAGAGATGGTCAGAGAGCGTTATTGGATTACGTGTTAATTGAAAGACACGTGAAAGAGAGACTTTTGTATGTTAATGTGCTGAGAGGTGCAACTGGAGGGATGTCTGATCATTTTCTTGAGGAGGCAAAGGTGAAGATTTATAGAGGTTTTCAGAAAAGAAGAGAGAATGTTGGGGTGAAGAGAGTGGTGAGAGTAAGCGAACTTGGGAAAGAGACATGTGTGAGAAAGTAATAGGAGAGATTGAGTGCAGAATGGAAAAAGGTGAGAGCAAAGGATGAAAGGGGACTGGAGGAGGAATAGGGATGTATTTAGGGAAACAGTGAAAGCTTGCGCAAAGGATGCTTTTGGTATGAGAAACGTGGAATGTGGGCAGATTAGGACGGGTAGTAAGCGGTGGGATGATGAAGTAAGATTGTTAGTAAAAGAGTAGAGAAAGTCGTTTGGAAGATTTTTGCAGGGAAATAGTGTAAATGATTGGGAAATGTATAAATGAAAGAGGCAGGAGGTCATGAGAGAAGGGCAAGAGGTGAAAAAGGGGGCAAATGAGAATTGGGGTGAGAGAGTATCGTTAAATTTCAGGGAGAATAAAAAGATGTTTTAGGAGGAGGTAAATAAAGTGCGTAAGACAAAACAACAAACGGGAATATCGGTGAAGGGGTCTAATGGGGAGGTAATGATAAGTAACGGTGATGTGAGAAGGAGATTGAGTGGGTATTTTGAAAGTTTATCTAATGTGTTAGATGACAGGGTGGCAGATATAGGGTATTTTGGTCGAGGTGGTGTGAAATTGAGAAGGTCAAGGAGAATGGTTGGGTAAACAGAGAAGATGTAGTGAAAGCTTTGCGGAAGATGAAAGCCGGCAAGGTGACGGGTTTGGGTGGTATTTCAGTGGGATCTATTAAGAAAGGGGGTGACTGTTCTTGACTGGTTGGTGAGGATGTTTAATGTATGTTTGGCTCATGGTAAAGTGCCTGAGGATCGGTGGAATGCATGCATAGTGCCATTCTACAAAGGCAAAGGGGATAAAGGGGAGTCTTCAAATTACAGATGTATAAGTTTGTTGAGTTTTCCTGGAAAATTATATGGGAAGGAATTGATTGAAAGGGTGAAGGCATGTGCAGAGCATCAGATTAGGGAAGAGCACTGTGGCTTCAGAAGTAGTAGAGGATGTGTGGATCAGGTGTTTACTTTCAAGAATGTACGTGAGAAATACTTAAAGAAAAACATAGATTTGCGTATAGCATTTATGGATCTGGAGAAGGCATATGATAGAGTTGATAGAGATGCTCTTTTTAAGGGATTAAGAGTATATGGTGTGGGAGGTATTTTCCTAAAAGGAGTGAAAAGTTTTTATCGAAGACGTAAGGCCCATATGTGTACGAGTAGGAAAAGAGGAAAATAATTAGTTTCCAGTGAATGTCGGTTTGCGGCAGGGGTGCGTGATATTTCCGTGGTTGTTTAATATGTGTATGGATGGGGTGGTTAGGGAGGTGAATCCAAGAGTTTTGAAGAGCGGGGCAAGTATGCAGTCTGTTGTGGATGAGAGGGGCAAGTATGCTGCCTGTTGTGGATGAGAGGGCTTGGGAATTGAGTCAGTTGTTGTTCGTTGATGATACCTCGCTGGTGGCTGATTCGGGTGCGAAACTGCACAAGCTGGTGACTGAGTTTTTAAAGTGTGCGAAAGAAGAAAGTTCAGAGCAAATGTGAATAAGAGCAAGGTTATTAAGTAAAGTAGGGTTGAGGGATTTAGTTAGTTTGGAGCACAGACCCCTGTTGTACAGTTAGGTGGTAAATTTGAATGGAAAAATGCTAGAGAAGATGAAGTGTTATAGATATCCGGGAGTGGATTTAGCAACGAATCAAACCATGGAAGCGGAAGGGAGTCACAGGGTGGGGGAGGGGGCGAAGGTTCTGGGAACGTTGAAGAATGTGTGGAAGGTGAAAACGTTATCTCGGAGAGCAAAAATGGGTATGTTTAAAGGAATAGTGGTTACAGCAATGTTATATGGTTGCAAAGCGTGGGCTATAGGTAGGGTTATGCGGAGGAGGGTGGATGTGATGGAAATTAGATGTTTGAGTACATTATGTGGTGTGAGGTGGTTTGATCGATTAAGTAATGAAAGGGTAAGAGAGATGTGTAGTGATAAAAAGAGTGTGATTAAGGGAGCAGAAGAGGGTTATTGAAATGGTTTGGTCACATTGAAAGAATGAGTGAAGAAAGATTGACAAAGAGGATATATGTTTCAGAGGTGGAGGGAACGAGGAGAAGTGGGAGACCAAAATGGAGGTGGAGGGATGGAGTGAACAAGATTTTGAGCGACCGCGACCTAAACATGCATGAAGGTGAAAGGCTCGCAAAAGTGATGTGGTGTACCGGGGTTGACGTGTTGTCACTGGATTGAACCAAAAAATGAGAAGCGTCTGGAGATTGGATGTGCCACGGGATGGCATTTCATATATGGCGGGGTGGCGACGAAAATGGATCAGGGAAACATGTATGAATATGGAAATGCGTTACTATGTATGTGTCTGTATCTGTATATGTATGTATACGTTGAAATGTATAGGTATATAAATGTGCGTATATGGGCGTGCACGTATATATATATATATATATATATATATATATATATATATATATATATATATATATATATATATATATATATATATATATATATATATATATATATATATATATATTTTTTTTTTTTTTCAAACTATTCGCCATTTCCCGCATTAGCGAGGTAGCGTTAAGAACAGAGGACTGGGCCTTTTTCGGAATATCCTCACCTGGCCCCCTCTGTTCCTTCTTTTGGAAAATTAAAAAAAAACGAGAGGGGAGGATTTCCAGCCCCCCGCTCCCTCCCCTTTTAGTCGCCTTCTACGACACGCAGGGAATACGTGGGAAGTATTGTTAATCCCCTATCCCCAGGGATAATATATATATATAAATATATATATATATATATATATATATATATATATATATATATATATATATATATATATATATATATATATATATATATATATATATATATTTCTATGAGTCCACAGGGAAAATGAAACACGAAAAGTTCCCAAGTGCACTTTCGTGTAATAATCACATCATCAGGGGAGACACAAGAGAGAAATATAACATTCAGTTGATATACATCGAAGAGACGAAGCTAGAACGCCATTTGGTAAACATGTGATTGTCCAAAACATACAACGAGCGTTCATGAACTTATCATTTTACAAATCTTATCAACAATAAAGTTATCTAATTTGTATAGACCATCACTAATATCAAGATTATAATTCTTTGTGAATTACTAATAGAATATTCAATGATATTTCTCTTGGTAATAGAGTTAGAGTTAGTATCTGAGATGGCGTTAATCCAGTCAATACAATGATCATAGTTTTTAACATGATTAAACAAGGCATTTGATTCTAGTCCCGTTCTTATACTATATTTATGTTGTTTAAGTCTAACAGAAAGATCCTTACCAGTCTGACCAACATAAAATATATCACTGTTTCCACAAGGCACTTTATAGATGCAACCAAGAGAATTTTCTGGTGAATTCCTGACTAAGATATTCTTTATATCATCATTGTTGCTAAAGGCAACATTTACATTAAAAGATTTAAGCAACATGGGAAGCAAAGTGAAATTATTATCAAAAGGGAGAACTAAAAGTTTCTTGGTGTCATTGGGAGGTTTGGGCTCAATTCTATAAAAAGATTTCTTTGCTAACTTAAGGGATTTATCAATGAAAGATCTAGGGTACTTTAACTTAGATCCAATACAATATATCTTCTCAAACTCATCAACAATAAACTCTGGACTGCAAATACGTAATGCCCTAAGAAACATAGATTGAAATGATGATAATTTAACTCTGTCATGTTGAGATGAATAATAATGGATATATGAGCATACGTTGGTGGGTTTTCTGTATATGCTAAATTTAAACTTGTTTCCTTGTCTATGGATCATGCAATCTAAAAATGGTAACATACCATTATTTTCATTTTCTACAGAAAGTTTGATGGAAGGTACTAAATTGTTAAGTAAGGCAAAGAAATATTTGTAAATTTTCATTTGTTGGCCAAACACAAAGAACATCATCTACTTACCTAAACAAAATTGCATTAGAGGGTAAGATATTCTTTGGTAATTTTGTTTCAAAAATTCCATATAAAGATTACTTAGTACATGTGAAAGATGGTTACCCATTGCCAGACCAAATTTTGGGGCATAATAATCTCCATTAAATTGAAATACACAGTCTTTTATACACAATTTTATCAGTTCAGTGAAATTAGTCTTTGAAACAGGTAATTGAATATCATGCAAGACATCAGATAAATATTCTAAAAGGTCATCAATTGGAACTTCAGTAAAAGTGAAGAAACATCAAAGCCAACTAGTTTGAAATCAAAATTAACATTGATATTGAATAGCTTGTTGACTAAATCTATATTGTTCATGATATTAGAATTTGATACCGTACCCACTAAAGGGCTTAATAAAGAAACTAACCATTTTGACAATTTATATGTGATGGAGCCTACTGAACTCACTATAGGTCTTGGAATAAAATTCTGTTTATGTGTTTTGATAAGTACATACATATATGGCAAAGAAGGGGAGAAAGATGACAAACTTTTGATAAGAGAAATGTTACCTTTCAACTACAACTTCATTTCTTTATTGAAGTGAGAATTAACTGCTTCTAAGTGATTTTTACTAAGTTTAGAATATGTTGTGCTATCATTTAGAAGATCATTCATTTTAGAAAAATAGTTACTTTTGTCTAAAATCACAACAGTGTTAGCCTTCTCTGCTTTAGTAATATGTATATCCTTATCTTTTTTTAAGGTGTTAATAGTTCTTATAAATCTTTTATGGCAATTAGCTTCCACTGGTTTTGACAAACTGGCATACATTAAACCTTTACATATATTGATATCATCATTACTTAGATTACTGTATTTTTCTAAATTACAAAAAGACTGTGACATCAACACAGCTGGCTTCTCTGTGAGAGCACACAAAACTTAAACCATAGCCTAATGCACACAAGGAATCTTTATCTAGTTGTTTATTAGACAGGTTTACCACAAAAGATGGGTTTGTGTTCTTGGTCCTGTCGCTGTTTTCAATAAGATGGTCCAACTTACGATTTAGTAACACTTGTAGCCTATTGCGTTCTTTCCTTAATTCATCATAGCAATAGTCAAACATCCGGTTCTTCCAGTGTGTCGGTATTGCCATTTGAAAGGCACGTTTCTTCTCTCTTGAAATGCGAAAAGCCTTCTCCATTTCAAGTTTCTTTAATTCAATGTTTTTCTTTAAAATAATATTTTGAAATTGGTCAAATATTCGCCCAGACTGCTGCAACAAACGTTGCATCACTTGTTCATCAAGGCATTTCCTAAGGAATTCAAATCGTAACTTCAGTTGGTGAGCCTTGATTAGCGATTTGGAAAAAGCAGTAACGAAAGGAGAAAGTCCAGGACAGCTTGTAGAGAAGTAATAGACGAGCCGTGTGGAATCCATGTTGGAAAGGATCACAATTTTGCGCGTGATCAAGATATTCTTGAGTCTATGGGGAAAATGAAACACGAAAAGTTCCCAAGTGCACTTTCGTATAATAATCACATCATCAGGGGAGACACAAGAGAGAAATATAAGTCAGTTGATGTACATCGAAGAGACGAAGCTAGGATGCCATTTGTTAAACATGTGATTGTCCAAAACATACAACGAGCGTTCATGAACTTATCATTTTACAAATCTTATCTACTATAAAGTTATCTAAATTGTATGGACCATCACTAATATTAAGATTATAATTCTTTGTGTATTTGATAATAGAAGATTCAATGATATTTCTCTTGGTAATAGAGTTAGAGTTAATAACTGAGATGGCGTTACTCCAGTCAATACAATGATCATAGTTTTTAACATGATTAAACAAGGCATTTGTTTCTTGTCCCGTTCTTATACTATATTTATGTTGATTTAGTCTATCAGAAAGATCCTTACCAGTCTGACAAACATAAAATTTATCACAGTTTCCACAAGACACTTTATAGATGCAACCAAGAGAATTCTCTGGTGATTTCCTGATTAAGATATTCTTTATAGTATTATTGTTGCTAACGGCAACATTTACGTTAAAAGATTTAAGCAACATGGGAAGCAAAGTGAAATTGTTATCAAAAGGGAGAACTAAAAGATTCTTGGTGTTAATGGGAGGTTTGGGCTCAACTCTATAAAATGATTTCTTTGCTAACTTAAGGGATTTATCAATGAAAGATCTAGGGTACTTTAACTTAGATCCAATACAATATATCTTCTCAAACTCTTCATCAATAAACTCTGAACTGCAAATACGTAAAGGCCTAAGGAACATAGATTGAAATGATGATAATTTGACTATGTCATGTTGAGATGAGTAATAATGGATATATGAGCATACATTGAGTGGGTTTCTGTATATGCTAAATTTAAACTTGTTTCCTCGTCTATGGACTCATGCAATTTAAAAATGGTAATATACCATTATTTTCATTTTCTATGGTAAATTTGATGGAAGGTACTAAATTGTTAAGTAAGGGGAGAAATATTTGTAAATTTTCATTTGTTGGACAAACACAAAGAACATCATCTACATACCTAAACCATATATATATATATATATATATATATATATATATATATATATATATATATATATATATATATATATATATATATAAAAATATATATATATATATATATATATATATATATATATATATATATATATATATATATATATATATATATATATATATATATATATATATATGAAAAACATCACACACACACACATACATACACACAACCCCCCCAATCCATTGACGACACATCGACCTCGGTATATCACATCCTTCGAATTCACTCTATTCCTTGCACGCCTTTAACCTCTTGTGTGTTCAGGCCGCGATCGCTCAAAATCTATTTTACTCCATTCCTCTACCTCCAATTTGGTCTCCCACTTCTCGTTCCCTCCACCTCTGACACATATATCCTCTTTTTCAATCTTTCCTCACTCATTCTCTCCATGTGCCCAAACCATTTGAATACACCCTCTGCCGCTCTCTCAACAACAATCTTTTTATTACCACAAGTCTCTCATACCCTTTCTTTACTTACTCGATCAAATCACTTATAACACATATTGCCCTGAAACATTTAATTTCCAATACATCCACCCTCCTCCGCTCAACCCCCTCCTCCGCTCAACCCTATATATACCCAATGCCTCGCAACTGTATAACATTGTTGGAACCGCTATTCATTCAAACATACCAATTTTTGCTTTACGGGATAAAGTTCTCGACTTTCACACATTCTTCAGCGTTCGAAGAACCTTCGCCCCCTCCCCTAACCAGTGACTTACTTCATCTTCAATGGTTCTATCCGCTGCTAAATCTGCTCCCAGATATCTAAAACACTTCACTTCCTCCAGTTTTTCTCCATTCAAACTTGTCTCCCAATTTACTTGTCCCACAACCCGATTGAACCTAATTACCTTCGTCTTATTCACATTTACTCTCAGCTTTCTTCTTTCACAGACTTTACCAAACTCAGTCACCAAACTGCAGTTTCTCATCTGAATCAGCCACCAGTGCTGTATCATTAGCAAACAACTACTGATATACTTCCCAAACCCTCTCATCCCCAACAGACTGTATACTTGCCCCTCTCTCCAAAACGTTTTCATTCACCCCTCTAAGAACCCCATATATAAATAGATTAAACACTATGGAGACATCACGTACCCTTGCAGCAAACCGATATTCACTGAGAACCAATCACTTTCCTCTCTTCCTACTCGTACACATGCCTTACATCCTTGATAAGATATATTGACTGTTTTTAGCAACTTACCTCCCATACCATATACTCTTAATACCTTCCACAGAGCATCTCTGTCAACTCTATCCCTTGACTTCTTCAGATCCGTAGATGTTAAATACAAATCAATCTGTTTGTATAAGTATTTCTCACATAAATTTTTCAAAGCAAACACCTGATCCACACATCCACGCATCCCCTACCACTTCTGAAACCACACTGCTCTTCCCCAAACTGATGCTCCATACATGCTTTGCCCCTCTCAATCAATACCGTCCCATATAATTTCCCAGGAATACTCAACAAACTCATTCCTCTGTAATTTGAACACTCACCTTTATCCCTTTTGCCTTTATAGAATGTCACTACGCATCCATTCTGAGAATCCTCAAGCACTTCACCATGAACCATACATATAATGAATATCCCTACCAACCAATCAACAATACAGTCAGCCCCTTTTTTAATATATTCCACTGCAATACAATCCAAACCCGCCGCCTTGCCGGCTTTCATGTTCCGCACAGTTTTCACTACCTCTTCTCTGTTTACCAAACCATTCTCCCTGATCCTGTCACTTCGCACATCACCTCGACCAAAACACCCTATATCTCCCACTCTATCATGAAACACATTCAACAAACATTCAAAATACTCATTCTATCTCCCTCTCACTTCACCACTACTTATTACCTCCCAATTAGCCCCCCTTCACCGCTGTTCCCATTTGTTCTCTTGTCTTACGCACTTTATTTACTTGTTTCCAAAACATCTTTAATTCTTCCTAAAATTTAATGATACTCTCTCACCCCAACTCTCATTTGCCCCCTTTTCACCTCTTCCACCTTTCTCTTCACCTTTTGCTTCTTTCTTTTATACATCTTTTAATCATTTGCACTACTTAGGAGCGAAAATCGTCCAAACGCCTCCCTCTTCTCTTTCACTAACGATCTTACTTCTTCATCCCACCACTCACTACCCTTTCTAATCTGCCCACCTCCCACCTTTCTCATGCCACAAGAATCATTTGCACATGCCATCACTGGTTCAATCCATCGACAGCACGCCTACCCCGGTATACCACATCATTCCAATTCACTCTATCCCTTACACGCCTTTTACACTTCCGTATGTTCCGGCCACGATCGCTCAAAATATGTTTCACACCATCCTTCCACCTCCAATTTGGTGCTCCACTTCTTGTTCGCTTCACCTCTGACTCATATATTCTCTTTGTCAATCTTTCCTCACTCACTCTCCCCATGTGACAAACTCATTTCAATACACCATCTTCTGTTCTCTGAACCACACTTGTCTTATTACCACATATCTCTGTTACCCTTTCATCACTTACTCGATCGAACTACCTCACACCACATATTCTCCCCAGATATCTCATTTCCAACACATCCACCCTCCTCCGCACAACCCTATCTATAGCACATGCCTCACAACCATATATCATTGTTGGAATCACTATTCCTTCAAACATACCCATTTTTGCTCTGCGAGATAACGTTCTCGCCTTCCACACATTCTTCAACGCTCCCAGAACATTCGCCCCCTCCCCCACCCTGTGATTCACTTCCGCTTCCAGGGTTTCCTCCGCTGCCAAAGCCACTCCCAGATCTCTAGAGCACTTCACTTCCTACAGTTTTTCTTTATTCAAACTTACCTCCCAATTTACTTGTTCCTCAACCCTACTGAACCTACTAACCTTGCTCTTATTCACATTTTCTCTCAGTTTTCTTCTTTCACACACTTTACCAAACTCAGACACCAACTTCTGCAGTTTCTCACCCGAGTCAGCCACCAGCGATGTATCATCAGCGAACAACAACTGACTCACTTCCCAAGCCCTCTCATCTACAACAGACTGCATACTTGCCCTTCCCTCCAATCTTCTTTGACGGAAATCCAAAACTAAAAACTTAACCTTGCAATAGAGGCCTTAACATTCTCCACCAAATAAAGTTAAGCTACACTTTCTTTTCAGAATTCTTCCGAAAGTTATTAGCAGGAAAATGTAAAGGAAATCAAGGTGACAGTATATCAATTGGTGAGGTACACTGATGGCCGGGCTCCGGGCTGAGGAAGACCTGCCAACTAATGTTTGAAAGAATGTTGCAGGAGACTCTCCCCGGATGAGACCTCTACTGATGTACGTTCAGTTCATGATGGGTGATGAGTTGCTCTTAAGGATAATCTTCCACCAATATATACAAGAAATTTAATCAGTTTCTTTTCCTATCTATTTTGCTGTACATTGCGGAGGAAGATGGGCAGTATCTCTTCGGAGGAAAGTGGCAGATGTTACCAATTGTTCCGCTATATCTGGTCACTTGACAAGGTAGGCGCTCCAGGAAGAATGAACCATGTACAACGACGTAGGGAGAAGAGGAGAGTATGCAACGACGTAGGGAGAAGAGGTGAGTGTACAGCGACGTAGGAAGGAGAGGAGAGAATGCACTGACGTAGGGAGAACACATGAGTGTTCAACGATGTAAGGTGAAGCCGGGAATGTAAAGCGACGCAGGTTGAAAAGAATGTACAGCAACACAGGGAGAAGAGGAGAATGTAGAGGCACGCTGGGAGAAAAGCAGCGTATAGTGACGCAAGGAGCTGAGGTGTATACACAGCGGCATAGGGAGAAGAAAGAAAGTATCAAGCGACGAAGGAAGAAGAGGAGAGTGTATAGCCATGCAGGGAGAAGAGGTGTGTGTACCACGACTCAGGGAGAACAGTAAGTGCAGCGAAGTACGGAGAAGGAGATTGTGTACAGCGAAACGGATAAGAAAAGTGTGTTCATCGAGGCACGGAGAAGAAGATTATGGAGTGAAAGCGGGAGAAGAGAAGTATGGAGAGAGAGAGAGAGAGAGAGAGAGAGAGAGAGAGAGAGAGAGAGAGAGAGAGAGAGAGAGAGAGAGAGAGAGAGAGAGAGAGAGAGAGAGAGAGAGAGAGAGAGAGAGAGAGAGAGAGAGTTACATAGATAAATAGACCACACAGACCTACGGTCCAAGTGGGATGGTATGGCCTAAACGCTACTTAGAAAAAATGAAATAAGATGATATCGTCCCCTTAAAAGTAGTAGAAGGAAAGGATAGCAAAGTAAAGGGTCTTTCCCCACCCTCCACTCCCTCCAGCAACATGCCGGACGGAAAACAGGTAGAAAATAACATACCTTGCAAGATTAAGATACCTAAAGGAAAATCAGAAAGTAGAATGAACATGAATATATGCATCCCATCACCAACGACATGCATCACTTCACTTTTTCTTATAAAGACAAAAATAAGGATAAACTTGAGCGCCAGTCTCTCGACTTACCATATCTATATTATTCCTGATGCTGAAGAATAATATAAAAATTCTGATTTACTTTCTCAAAGCAGGTGGCATGGGTTAATCAATGTTGGTATGCTATCCCAGTATGGCCAGTGAGACAGCGGTGGTTGAGAAGTCGCAAGTTATACAACTTCGCTATGATGACGGATTAAATGAATTATTCAATAGCGGGGAGTGACAGATGACAATAAAGCCTAATCATAATGATAATATTTAGGATGTTACTCTGAACATTTTCTGGAGGGTTATTCTACGCATCAATGATAAAGTTGGTAAAGAAATATTTCATACAATCCAGACTAAGTTGGTGACACCTGAGTTTTAGTCCATATTCTCTATTTAAAAATAATGGCGTTACTGTAAAGAAATTCTCAACATCAATGCTTTTGAATTCATAATGTGTTTTGAAATATTCTATTGATTTACCTCGGAGACGCCTCGTGCTTAGGGAGAACAAGTTTATTTCTCGCAGTCTCTCCTCATACGGTCTGTCACGCAAGGAAGGACTCAATTTCCTTACTATTTGCTGCACTGCGTCCAATGTAAGATCATCCTTGCCTAAATGGTGGGCCCAAAACTACAACGTATACTCGAGATGTGATCTGACTAGATTCAGGTATAGTGACAATATCATATCCTTACTTTTGCAGGTCAAGTTTGTGATAATAGATCCTAACATCCTATTTGCTCTCCTGGCAGCTTCATTGCAATGATGGTAGAATTTGAAGTTGTCGGAGACAGTGATCCCTAGATCCCTCACACTAGGGGGTGTTCATTATCTTGTGGACCACCAGTTCACTACCGAACATTTTGTTGAAGTTTCCTACCTGTAAAAACTGCCATTTATTGACGTTAAATGGCATTTGGCATTTTCTAGACTATCAAGCACTTTCATCTAAATCCTCTTCTAACCCTAGCTTAGGCTAATCTTCTTCGGCTGATATGGAATTGCCGACTTTTGTTATCTTCAAATTTGGCCACTAAGTTATTCAGTCTCACGTCATTATCATAAACATAAATGATAAAATGTATGGGCCCAAATGATCCCTGGGAGACCCCACTAGTAATGCGTGACCACAGTGATGATTCAACGTTCATTGCGACTCTCTACCCCCTGTTATGTAACCAGCTTCGATCCATTTTCCCATACAACCAGTAATCCCAAAGGCCAGGACTTTATGCGTCAATTTGACGTGGGGGATTTTGTCGAATGCTTTCTCGAAGTCCAGAAATATAATATCGATTTCATTTGTCTTGTCGTAGACATTGAGGGATTCATCATCAAATTTAATGAGGTTTGTAAGGCATGATCTATGCCTTCTAAAACCATGCTTTGTATAACTGATCAGAATGGGTTGTTAAGGGTAGGTAAGGATTCTATGTCTAATAATCAACTCCAGAATTTACATATACTTGATGTGAGGCTAATAGAACGGTAACTGCCAGGTAATTTGCGGCTTCCCTTTTTGTATATAGGAGTGGAGTGACATCTGCTAGTCTCCAATCGTGAAGGACTATTCCATCCTAGAGAGATTTATCGAAAATGTAGGGTGAAAGTTCGGCAATTTTGTGTTTAACATTTCTAATTACTCGTGGATAGAAACGATCAGGACTTGGACTTTTACCAGTGTTCAATCTATCTATCTGTTTTAGTACTTCTCTAACTGTGATGGTAAATTCTTGTATCGTGTGCGTGCTATTTATCAGTCTCGAAATTTGTGTCGTTGCTTTCAAGCGTAAAAACAGAACTTAAAAAACTTTTTTAGGGTTGTTGCTATGTTTTTATCATCCACAATGGGTTCCCCATTCTCATTTATTTAGGGTCTTCTCCCACTCCTTATGTTTCTAATTATTGATATCTATAAATCACTTAGCATCTCTATTATCATCTCTTGCAATACTCGCTTCATATTATCTCTTGGGTATCTTGATGAGACTTCATATGTTTCCTAATTATGTTATACTGTGTTGCAGGATTTGTGTACATATCTGATCTCATAAGCATGTATGGCTCTTGTAATAGTTGGTGAGTACTATTCAGGCTTGTTGTTAGTTTTAATGTTTTTTTCGTGCAAGGAAATGAACGTGTTCTGTTGGTAGCTAAGCTATCCCTTAAAACTGGCCCATAATTCCTCTGAGCATAAATCGACAAGGGTGAGACTCTTCAATACTTCGCGCGAAGCCTCAGAATCCGCCTTTTTCAAAGTTAGATGTAATGATACTGGTTATGAGGGAGTCAGTTTTGATATTTACATCGAACCTAACTTTACTGTTACAAGTGCCATGATGTTATCCAACAAGGGTATTAGTTACCAAAGACTCTGGAATGTAAGAATTAAATCAAATATATTAGTTTCTCTCGTCGGCCTGTTGACGGTTTGGTAGAGAAAATTGCCTCCAACAAAGCTGATAAGTCTACCAGATTCACTCTCTGAACCTGAGGCAGATTGCCAGTTGAATTCTGGAAGATTAGAATCCTCAAGAAAGATTAAGCCTTTTTCCTGCATTGCTCGTTGTAAACTGTCGCACAAGTCTGTGTGGATATCTGTTGGCTGACTAGGACGTTTATACAAGACGTTTATGTAACATTTGGATAATTCAGTGCTAATCTGAACACACAAATGTTAAACAGCGGCTAATGTTGTAGTCTGACTTTCGGTGAGGTATAGGTGAGAAGATACATACGGTGCAGTTCCGCCTCTGACCCTTGCAAATAACCTTCAGTCTGGTAGGTTGTACTCGCTAATTGGGTCGTGTTTTTCGTGTTCACAAATGTTTCCGTTAAACCACTGATAACGTGTTCACTGTTTACCAATCATTGCAATTGAGATACTTTGTGTCGGATGGATCCTATATTCCTGTAAAGTTCATTTGATATCTTAGAGTGACTTTTGTCGGAAATTGGTGGTGTTATGATTTGCTAATCAGCTATTTGTAGACAGCTTCCCTGTCGTCAACGTTTGATGGGGTTAGGAGGGGATTCAATCTGACTTCCCTCGCGTGACATGTAGTATGACTTGACCTGACCTAAACCACCTGTTTGATGTGGCGAACACACCAACTTCTACCGAGTTGTAAGGCAATTTGATCTTTGATTCGTACAGCTAAAAGTTCTGTCCCTTTATTGCTTAAAGCGATTGCCGTCTCTGCGGTATAATCCCCCTTTCTTCTATGAAGTCGAGCCATGGGTCTACGAAGTCATTGCTAAGTTTCAGTCTCTCATTTACACCTAGCGCTCTACTGAGGGCGTAGTTACCTACAGTATACCGCAGGGGAGCGCTAACTATGACAGTGTTATCCGATCTATCATTCAGCTTGCCGATAAACTCATTGTATTCTTCTATGATAATTTCTGAATTTGAATTCTTGTGGTAGATGTCGTTGTTCTCAACATTAACCATTATACATGATTTTTACATTGGTACGTTAATGTCTTTAACCTTTTGTTTAATGCGGAAATTTCTGGCACCGTGATAGACATGGACTGTTCTTTGCTCTCAAATTCCTTGTAATGTGTTACGAAGATTTCTGACCAGCGAATCTCATATAATCATGGAACAGTCGTATTCGCTCCTTTCTTGCACGTCGCTGAGAACTGCAAATCGATTGCTCGTGAGTGGGGCCGACGTGGGTGGACGGGGGAAAAGTGGTCTTATGAGGAAGGAGGAGAGGAACGGTTGGCTGAGAGGTTGAGGTGTGGCATAAACTTGGAGGAGGTTATGGAATTAGGGCGAGGGAGGACCGTAGTGGAGGGACAGGACTGGGAGTTTGGGGTGAAGGTGAGAGAAGTTTAGGTGGTGGTGAGACGAGTTAGCAGGACAGGGCTGAGGGGTAGGATGAATATGATGCGGTATAGGAGGGGCTGTGGGCCATAGGCTGTGGTGGGGCGAGGGTATTAACGAGGAAGGACTGGGGCAGGCAGTGGGCAATAAACGGTTGTCGAAGCGGGTGCTGTGTGGTGCGAGCGAGGGATAAGTAGAACAGGAAGTAGGCAGGGGGAAGTCGGCGCTGAAGTGAAGTAGGTGCCTGGGGAGAGAGAGAGAGAGAGAGAGAGAGAGAGAGAGAGAGAGAGAGAGAGAGAGAGAGAGAGAGAGAGAGAGAGAGAGAGAGAGAGAGAGAGAGAGAGAGAGTAGGCGCTGGGGGGAAGTAAGTGTTGAGGGGAAGTAATCGCTGGGGAGAGGTAGTGAGGATAAGATCACGGTGCACCATTTTCAAAGGTTGTATCTCGTCCCTAAGTATTATACTTCCCGCAGTTTAAGCGCAGCCTTAATTCCACTCCAATCATTCTATTTCAACTTTTGTACCAGATAACTTCGGATTACTCAGAACAGATAATCTTCGTACGCTCCGTCTTGTTCCGTTTCCACAAATCCTTTATAAAACCTCGACTGTACATAGGTAGCGAGTAGCTGGTGACATTGTAATAAGAAATTACACAGATTTAAACTAAAGGGTTGATGAATAAAGATAAAAGAAAAAGAGCACTTAACCGTAGGAGAAGCTCTTATCGATAGGTATCGACGGTAATGCACTGTGAGATCTTAGTGGCTTGTTGGCTGGGAAGTGACCTCACTTGAACTAAAAGCAAAGCACAAAGCGACACGTCCAACTAGTAGAAGCTCCCGAGACGCAATGGAGAGAGGGAAAGAGAACACATGAACATAAAGATATAAGAAGTGAGGACCCTGCAAGAGGCCTATTGTTCCATGTTAGGCAGGTCCTGAGTCTGTTCACCCTACGACCAACCGCCGAACACATAAACACATCCAACCTTCGCTTAAAGCTACCTAACGACCTGCCTTCCACTACTGTATTTGGTAGCTTTTCCCAAGAATCTAACAACCTATTCCAGAGCCAATATCTACCAAAATCCAAAGTGAGTCTATTTTCTATTTTTCTAATTCAAGTCCATTATTTCTATCTCCTATCCAGTGGCGTCATTCTAAGAACTTTATCCATATTACCTTTATCAATGTCCTTCACTCATTTAGAAACTTCAATCATATCCCCTCTATCCCCTTCCTCTTAAGTGAGTGTTAATTCATTCTTTTTAACCTTTTTTCATAAGTGAGGTTTCTAATTCCAGGGATCATTTTTGTCATTCGCATTTGTACTCTCTCTAAACAATCTATATCAACTGCATAGTATGGAGCCCAAAACCTTACCGCATAATCCAAATGTGGTCTCACCAACGCAAGAAAAAGTTGTAATCATACTCTAGGAGTTTTACTGCCAGCAGTCCTATTAATGAACCCAAAAATCATATTAGCTTTATAACACGCTTTAATACATTGTTGACGTGGCTGAAGATCCTTGCTCACCAGTACACCTAGATCTCTTTCGCGTTCTGTTTTACCAATGGTAACATTGTCCAATTTGTCATCACTGTTCCTGTCTTTACCCACACTAAGTGTTGTGCATTTATCTATGTTGAATTCCAATTTCCATGTATCCGCCCATACTGACAATCTATTTAAGTCCCTCTGCAAGTTCACTGAAGGTTCATGTAAGTCAATTACAGCCATTAGTTTTGTATTACTGGCAAATCTATCGAAGTCGCTGGTTATTCCCACATCCAAATTGATGATATATATATATATATATATATATATATATATATATATATATATATATATATATATATATATATATATATATATATATATATATATATATATATATATAACGAAAAAGAGTGCCCCCAAGACTGACCCCTGAGGAACACCATTGGCTGCATTGACCAAGTCTAATGTAACTCCGTTGATGCATGCCCTCTGCTTTCCGTCAGGGAGCCACGCCCCAATCCAAGTAAATACACAACCTCTGATGCCGTGTGCCGCTATTCTTCCAAGCAGACGATCATTAGGCAGTCTGTCAATATGATTATACAATATCATAACTCTTAGGCTGAACAACAGTTTCAAATACTTGATTAAAGAAGGAGAGAGGGTTACTGAGACATGACTTCCCTTTTGTAAACACATGTTGAGAATCCCTAATGAGATCATGATTCTCCAAGTGTTCCCGTATTTTGTCTGCTATAGTTGACTCGAGAAATTTCCCCACAATAGATGTCAACCTGACAGGACGATAATTAGAGGCAATGGCTCTATTCCCTTCCATAAAGATGGAAACGACATATACTGTCCTCCATTGCTTAGGAACTACGCCTGATTCCAGAGGCTGTTCAAAAACACATTTAAAATTGGAACACTTACTTCCTTCTTACATTCTTTCAAGACCCTCGCATAAGTACCATCTGGCCCTGGACTCTTGTTTACTCCTAATCTTTGTATTTGTTTCAAAATATCAAATCGGATTATTTCTATATCGCAGAGCTTCCTGCTCTGCACCCCCCCCCCCCCCCGTAAATTTGCTCTGGAACGAAATGTTTGTATTCTCCTCCTGCGTAAATACTGATATGAAGTGATTGTATAAAACTTCACACATTTCAAGTTTACTATCAACTAATCTATCAGAATGTCATTTGACAGGTCCAATTCTCTCCCTAACCTTCGTTCTGTACATTTAAAAAAATCCTCTGGCATTGTTTTGTGCTTCGTTAGCTATCTTAATTTCATAATTTCTCTTAGCCATCCTGATCTCTTGATTTTGCCGGTATCTTAATTCGCGTCAGCTAATCAGTAAACTGTTTTCCCCCGCGTTACCTTGTTGTGCAAGCCCTTCTTCTGCCCTATCAGGTGTTTTACTCTATCATCTAGCCATTTTGGGCCATTATTGTTAGTCCTGAATTATCTATGTGTAATACTCAATTCTTATCTCTTCTTCATTGTTACCTGGAACCTTTCTACGGCAACTTCCTCCCCCTTAATGGTCTCCCCTACCTCGCCCACACTTGACCTGACACTACTGCAACGCTGATCTGAATCACCTGACCGTCTGGCTTCAACATACCTTCTTTTAGTCCCACCTAATCAATACAAGCAAGGTATCTACGTAGCCCCGCAAAGTTGCCTTTACGAAAGTCGGGAACGAACATTACATTCTCCTTCCTATTCACATCCTTCATTATATTGAATATTACTTTCTTGCGTTCACTATTATCTAACTGTCCTCCAACCTCAGCTTCATTCATAAGGTTATTTGCATTTGTCAGTAACTAATCTAAAATGTTATCACTCCAGGTCCCCTCGGAAATGTGCTGTGGTAGAAATCAATATCGGACTGTCTCCATAAATTCCTCTGACTCTATATCTCCCGTATAATATATAATACTCCTAATAATATATATTATAATATACAATACTCCTAATAATATCTTTCTTTTTTTCATTTATTTCAACCGAAATCGATTCTGTATTTTTGGTTACTTTAATGTCACTCCTTTACAGCTCTTAATATTATCCACACCTCCTCTCATATCCTTCCTATCAGTTGTATAAAGTTTTCATCCATGTTTCAGTTAAACATACCATATCTATATATTCGGTGCTAATTATCGCCCTCAAATGATCCACTTTCTTTCTTATACTCCTACAATTTACATAGTATAGTATCAAGCCCTTTATGATTACCTACATTACCTGCCATCCTTTCTTGTATTCTTAACACTTCCTTTACTAGGATTTTCTCGGCATTTATATTCCTGACCCCTGATCCTCGTTCCTTGACCCAAACCATCTAACGTAAAAAAGACACCCCTGACACCTCCCTCTCCAAACAACTAATAAACTGAAGAACTCCCGTCCTAAACAAATGTACCCCATCCCTAGCATACATAGAATCCTGGACATACAAGAACTTCCACTGGTCCAGGAAGTGGACGCCCCTCCCACTGCACTATGACACCAACCTTAAGCTGACACCAGTTGCCCGAGATCGCAACTCCCCACCGATCCCCCTCCTCGGCAGGACACCATATATGATAGGGTCCCTTCCTTTTACCTAATTTTATCTATATCCTCCCTATACTTGGCTACTAACCCCTCACTCCTACACTTGGGGACATCATTGTTCCCTGTACTCAGGCAGATTATGGGTTTGACCCCATTTCCGGACAAGATGTCGTCCAACCTATCCATTACATCGCCTATCCCAGCCCCAGGGTAATACACTCTCATCCTATTATTCTAACCTTACTACAAAAATCATATCTAAATACTTAACCTGGCTATACCCAACGGCCAAAATCTTACCTTAGACCAGGGATTCAGCGTCCGGCCCTCCTCCTTCTTCGTCTTCCACTACCACATCTCCCCCTGTTTCTTGTGCTAGCGGGAAGAGGCAATTTCTACATTGCAGCTGTGTAGATGGTTGGGTGGACACCACTATCCAATCCAAACCATTGTTCTCAGCCGACCCGCTGTTATCTGTCTCCACTGAGAGAGAGAGAGAGAGAGAGAGAGAGAGAGAGAGAGAGAGAGAGAGAGAGAGAGAGAGAGAGAGAGAGAGAGAGAGAGAGAGAGAGAGAGAGAGAGAGAGAGAGAGAGAGAGAGAGAGAGAGCTGTTTAAAAGACTTAAGGAAACAGGAGTTGAGGTGAGATAGTAAGACTGAAAATAGCTGTAGTCAGAGCAACAGGAAGATAGGTGGAAAACATTGGGCTCTCCCATCCGTAAGAGACGCTGTAAAACAAAATTATGCTTCCGGGAAGGAAGAAAAAGATCAGTTCTGAGCCAGACGAGAAACGGACAATTAAATCTCGCCCCACACTCCTTTATGCCCCAAGGAAGGTGCCATATGGTCCTTGTGTCCTGCTTATATTGAGAGGAAGTGAGAGAATGTGGTTTACAGAACTAAAAGACAAGATGTTGTGAGGGGAGTCATAGGATCGGGATAGGTTGTGCAAGGCGATAAAGCAATGTTGAAATCGTCCAATGATCAGTTGAAAACAAAAAGAGTACTCCTGCTATGTATAAAAAACTCTTACAAACATTTAAAACACCAGCACGAACTTCATCGAGGGAGGTTAATGAGAGGGACGCGGAGGAGGGAGGAGCAGAAAAGTTGTCGTGAAGAGGAACACAGAAAGAACTTTATGGTCCCAGAGCGTCGCATGATAATGATACTTTACCTCGAGTGTCCCAGACGTATGATACTGCTGATGCTGGGGATGATGAGGCTGTGGGGTGGGTGATACTGCTGCTGCTAGGATGATAAGGTTGTGAGATGGATGATACCGCCTCTGTTAAGGATGATGACACTGTGGGTGGGTGATACTGCTGCTGGTAGTAATAATGAAGTTACAGGATGGGTGATACTACTGCTGCTGGGGATCATTGAGGGCGGGTGTCGTCTCATTAATTGGACATAGATAGTTTTAGAGGGCAGGCGTTCTCTATCAGTCATGTGTTTCAGGTAGTTCAATATCTATCAGCAAAACAATGAAAATCGTCATGAACTTTATAGTTCTTATATATCATGATATATCATTATCAAACTTTTTTTTTCAAAATATTGTGGGTTTCTTTTCATTTTTCAGGTCGGGACATCTATTTTGTAGAGTTATCAGGTGACTATGGACATACTTGGTGTCATAGTCAATGTCGCTGAAACGTGACGCATCCATGGCCATCATTGTTACGGCAGTCGGTCCACGATCAATCCAGCTCTACATCCTCTCCTAAGGATAGTTTAATGGGTGTCTGAATGTGTGTTGATGTAACTAAACTGAGAAGAAAGGAGAGACATGTAATATGTCTCAGAAAAAAAGCTTTATGTTTTGGCTCTGAGTGAAACGAAGCTCAAGGGTAAAGAGAAAGAGTGGTTTGGGAATGTCTTGGGAATAAAGTCAAAGGTTGGTGAGAAGACAAGAGCTAAGGAAGGTGCAGCACTATTCCTAAAGCAGGAGTTGTGGGAGTATGTGATAGATTGTAGGAAAGTAAATTCTAGATTGAGGTGGGTAGAACTGAAAGTGGATGGAGAGAGATGGGTGATTACTGATGCATATGCACCTGCTCATGAGAAGAAAGATCGTGAGAGGCAAGTGTTTCGGGAGCACCTGAGTGAGCGTGTTAGCAGCTTCATTGCACCAGACTGGGTTACAGTGATGGGTGATTTAATGTGAAAGTGAGTAATGTGACAGTTCGGGGAATAATTGGTGTACATGTGGTGTTTAGTGTTGTAAATAAGAATGGTGAAGAGCATGTGGATTTGTGTGATGAAAAAAGACTGGTGATTGGGAATGCATGGTTTAGATAGAGATTAAGATATGTTTTCGTATGTGAGCAGAAGAGATAGTTAAAGAGCATGTAAAAGAGACTTCTGGATGCTAAGGTGCTGAGAAGGTTAGCTGGAGGGATGTCTGATCACTATCTTGTACAGGCGAAGATGAAAATTTTAAGAAGTTTCCAGACAAAAAATACAATCTTGGGGAGAAGAGAGTGGGGAGAGTAAGTGAGCTAGGAAAGAAGACTGGTGTCAGGAAGTACCAGTATAGATTGAGTGTAGAATTCCAAAAGATGAGAGCAAATGACGTGAGAGGAGTGGGTTACAAATGGATTGCATTTCGGGAATACTGTTTACTCAGTGGCGGGGTGGCGACGAGAATGAGAATATATATGAATATATATGCATACACACACACACACAAACACATATATATATATATATATATATATATATATATATATATATATATATATATATATATATATATATATATATATATATATATATATATATATATATATATATAAATATATATATATATAAATATATATATATATATATTTCTTTCTTTCTTTCAAACTATTCGCCATTTCCCGCATTAGCGAGGTAGCATTAAGAACAGAGGAGTGGGCCTTTGAGGGAATACCCTCACCTAGCCCAATTCTCTGTTCCTTCTTTTGGAAGGAACATATATATATATTTTTTTTTTTTTTTTTTTTATACTTTGTCGCTGTCTCCCGCGTTTGCGAGGTAGCGCAAGGAAACAGACGAAAGAAATGGCCCAACCCCCCCCCCCCATACACATGTACATACACACGTCCACACACGCAAATATACATACCTACACAGCTTTCCATGGTTTACCCCAGACGCTTCACATGCCTTGATTCAATCCACTGACAGCACGTCAACCCCGGTATACCACATTCATCCAATTCACTCTATTCCTTGCCCTCCTTTCACCCTCCTGCATCTTCAGACCCCGATCACTCAAAATCTTTTTCACTCAATCTTTCCACCTCCAATTTGGTCTTCCACTTCTCCTCGTTCCCTCCACCTCCGACACATATATCCTCTTGGTCAATCTTTCCTCACTCATTCTCTCCATGTGCCCAAACCATTTCAAAACACCCTCTTCTGCTCTCTCAACCACGCTCTTTTTATTTCCACACATCTCTCTAACCCTTACGTTACTTACTCGATCAAACCACCTCACACAACAAATTCTCCTCAAACATCTCATTTCCAGCACATCCATCCTCCTGCGCACAACTCTATCCATAGCCCACGCCTCGCAACCATACAACATTTTTGGAACCACTATTCCTTAAAACATACCCATTTTTCCTTTCCGAGATAATGTTCTCGACTTCAACACATTCTTCAAGGCTCCCATGATTTTCGCCCCCTCCCCCACCCTATGATTCACTTCCGCTTCCATGGTTCCATCCGCTGCCAGATCCACTCCCAGATATCTAAAATACTTTACTTCCTACAGTTTTTCTCCATTCAAACTTACCTCCCAATTGACTTGACCCTCAACCATACTGTACCTAATTACCTTGCTCTTATTCACATTTACTCTTAACTTTCTTCTTTCACACACTTTACCAAACTCAGTCACCAGCTTCTGCAGTTTCTCACATGAATCAGCCACCAGCGCTGTATCATCGGCGAACAACTACTGACTTACTTCCCAAGCTCTCTCATCCCAACAGACTTCATACTTGCCCCTCTTTCCAAAACTCTTGTATTCACCTCCCTAACAACCCCATCCATAAACAAATTAAACAACTATGAAGACATTACACACCCCTGACGCAAACCTACATTCACTGAGAACCAATCACTTTCCTCTCTTCCTACACTTACACATGCCTTACATCCTCGATAAAAACTTTTCACTGCTTCTAACAACTTGCCTCCCACACCATATATTCTTAATACCTTCCACAGCGCATCTCTATCAACTCTATCATATGCCTTCTCCAGATCCATAAATGCTACATACAAATCCATTTGCTTTTCTAAGTATTTCTCACATACATTCTTCAAAGCAAACACCTGATCCACACATCCTCTACCACTTCTGAAACCACACTGCTCTTATCCAATCTGATGCTCTGTACGTGCCTTCACCCTCTCAATCAATACTCTCACATATAATTTACCAGGAATACTCAACAAACTTATACCTCTGTAATTTGAGCACTCACTCTTATCCCCTTTGCCTTTGTACAATGGCACTATGCACGCATTCCGCCAATCCTCAGGCACCTCACCATGAGTCATACATACATTAAATAATCTTACCAACCAGTCAATAATACAGTCACCCCCTTTTTTAATAAATTCCACTGCAATACCATCCAAACCTGCTGCCTTGCCGGCTTTCATCTTCCGCAAAGCTTTTACTACCTCTTCTCCGTTTACCAAATCATTTTCCCTAGCCTTCTCACTTTGCACACCACCTCGACCAAAACACCCTATATCTGCCACTCTATCATCAAACACATTCAACAAACCTTCAAAATATTCACTCCATCTCCTTCTCACATCACCACTACTTGTTATCACCTAACCATTTCCGCCCTTCACTGAAGTTCCCATTTGCTCCCTTATCTTACGCACTTTATTTACCTCCTTCCAGAACATTTTTTATTCTCCCTAAAATTTAATGATACTCTTTCACCCCAACTCTCATTTGCCCTCTTTCACCTCTTGCACCTTTCTCTTCACCTCCTGTCTCTTTCTTTTATACATATCCCACTCAATTGCATCTTTTCCCTGCAAAAATCGTCCAAATGCCTCTCTCTTCTCTTTCACTAATAATCTTGCTTCTTCATCCCACCACTCAATACTCTTTCTAATCAACCCACCTCCCACTCTTCTCATGCCACAAGCATTTTTTGCGCAATCCATCACTGATTCCCTAAATACATCCCATTCCTCCACCACTCCACTTACTTCCATTGTTTTCACCTTTTTCCATTCTGTACTCAGTCTTTCCTGGTACTTCCTCACACAAGTCTCCTTCCCAAGCTCACTTACTCTCACCACCCTCTTTACCCCAACATTCACTCTTCCTTTCTGAAAACCCTCCAGTTGCACCTCTCAGCACATTAACATCCAAAAGTCTCTTTTTTCGCGCGCCTGTAATTAACACGTAATCCAATAACGCTCTCTGGCCATCTCTCCTACTTACATACGTATACTTATGTATATCTCGCTTTTTAAACCAGTTATTCCCAAAAACCAGTTCTTTTTCAGCACATAAACTACAAGCTCTTCACCATTTCCATTTACAACTCTGAACACTCCATGTATACCAATTATTCCCTCAAATGACATATTACTCACCTTTGCATTCAAATCACCCACCACGATAACCCGGTCTCGTGAATCAAAACCACTAACACTCTCATCAGTTGCTCCCAAAACAATTGCCTCTCATGATCTTTCTTCTCATGCCCTGGTGCATATGCACCATTAATCACCCATCTCTCTACATCAACTTTCAGTTTTACCCATATTAATTGAGAAATTACTTTCTTACATTCCATCACATAATCCCACAACTCCTGTTTCAGGAGTACTGCTACTGCTTCCCTTGCTCTTGTCCTCTCACTAACCCCTGACTTTACTCCCAAGACATTCCCAAACCACTCTTCCCCTTTACCCTTGAGCTTCGTTTCACTCAGAGCCAAAACATCCAGGTTCCTTTCCTCAAACATACTACCTATCTCTCCTTTTTTCACATCTTGGTTACATCCACACACATTTAGACACCCAAGTCTGAGCCTTCGAGGAGAATGAGCACTCCCCGCGTGACTCCTTCTTCTGTTTCCCATTTTAGAAAGTTTAAAAATACAATATATATATATATATATATGTATATATATATATATATATATATATATATATATATATATATATATATATATATATATATATATATATATATATATATATATATATAGGGTGGGGGAGGGGGCGAAAATTCTGGGGGCCTTGAAGAATGTGTGGAAGTCGAGAACATTATCTCGGAAAGCAAAAATGGGTATGTTTGAAGGAATAGTGGTTCCAACAATGTTGTATGGT
>NC_092280.1:10494003-10541503 GCF_036320965.1 Panulirus ornatus
AAAAAGATTTTGTGTGATCGGGGCCTGAACATGAAGGAGGGTGAAAAGAGGGCAAGGAATATAGTGAATTGGAGCGATGTGGTATACCGGGGTTGACGTGCTGTCAGTGGATTGAATCAGGGCATGTGAAGCGTCTGGGGTAAACCATGGAAAGCTGTGTAGGTATGTATATTTGCGTGTGTGGACGTATGTATATACATGTGTATGGGGGTGGGTTGGGCCATTTCTTTCGTCTGTTTCCTTGCGCTACTTCGCAAACGAGGGAGACAGCGACAAAGCAAAAAAAAAAAAAAAAATATATATATATATATATATATATTTATATATATATATATATATATATATATATATATATATATATATATATATATATATATATATATATATATATATATATATATATATATATATATATATATATATATATATATATATATATATATATATATGTACGTATACATATATTTCACAATAAATAGAATGTTGGGAAGAAGAGAGTGATGAGAGTAAGTGAGCTTGGAAAGAAGACTGGTGTCAGGAAGTACCAATATAGACTGAATGTAGAATGGCAAAAGGTGAGAGCAAATGACGCAAGGGGAGTGGGGTAGAAATGGGTTGCATTTCGGGAATGCTGTTTCCTCAGTGGCGGGGTGGCGACGAGAATGAGAATATATATGTATATATATAAATAAGCACACATACACACATATATATATATATATATATATATATATATATATATATATATATATATATATATATATATATATATATATATATTTTTATATATATATATATATATATATATATATATATATATATATATATATATATATATATATACATATATATATATATTATTTTTTTTTATTTATTATACTTTGTCGCTGTCTCCCGCGTTTGCGAGGTAGCGCAAGGAAAAAGACGACAGAAATGGCCCAACCCACCCCCATACACATGTATATACATACGTCCACACACGCAAATATACATACCTACACAGCTTTCCATGGTTTACCCCAGACGCTTCACATGCCCTGATTCAATCCACTGACAGCACGTCAACCCCGGTATACCACATCGCTCCAATTCACTCTATTCCTTGCCCTCCTTTCACCCTTCTGCATGTTCAGGCCCCGATCACACAAAATCTTTTTCACTCCATCTTTCCACCTCCAATTTGGTCTCCCTCTTCTCCTCGTTCCCTCCACCTCCGACACATATATCCTCTTGGTCAACCTTTCCTCACTCATTCTCTCCATGTGCCCAAAACATTTCAAAACACCCTCTTCTGCTCTCTTAGCCACGCTCTTTTTATTTCCACACATCTCTCTTACCCTTACGTTACTTACTCGATCAAACCACCTCACAACACACATTGTCCTCAAACATCTCATCTCCAGCACATCCATCCTCCTGCGCACAACTCTATCCATAGCCCACGCCTCGCAACCATACAACATTGCTGGAACCACTATTCCTTCAAACATAGCCATCTTTTCTTTCCGAGATAATGTTCTCGACTTCCACACATTCTTCAAGGCTCCCAGGATTTTTGCCCCCTCCCCCACCCTATGATCCACTTCCGCTTCCATGGTTCCATTCGCTGCTAGATCCACTCCCAGATATCTAAAACACTTTACGTCCTCCAGTTTTTCTCCACTCAAGCTTACCTCCCAATTGACTTGACCCTCAACACTAATGTACCTAATAACCTTGCTGTTATTCACATTTACTCTTAACTTTCTTCTTTCACACACTTTACCAAACTCAGTCACCAGCTTCTGCAGTTTCTCACATCAATCAGCCACCAGCGCCGTATCATCAGCGAACAACAACTGACTCACTTCCCAAGCTCTCTCATCCACAACAGACTTCATACTCGCCCCTCTTTCCAAAACTCTTGCATTCACCTCCCTAACAACCCCATCCATAAACAAATTAAACAACCATGGAGACATCACACACCCCTGCCGCAAACCTACATTCACTGAGAACCAATCACTTTCCTCTCTTCCTACACGTACACATGCCTTACATCCTCGATAAAAACTTTTCACTGCCTCTTAGAACTTGCCTCCCACACCATATATTCTTAATACTTTCCACAGAGCATCTCTATCAACTCTATAATATGCCTTCTCAAGATCCATAAATGCTACATACAAATCCCTTTGCTTTTCTAAATATTTTTCACATACATTCTTCGAAGCAAACACCTGATCCACACATCCTCTACCACTTCTGAAACCACACTGCTCTTCCCCAATCTGATGCTCTGTATATGCCTTCACCCTCTGAATCAATACCCTCCCATATAATTTACCAGGAATACTCAACAAACTTATACCTCTGAAATTTAAGCAGTTTGAGAATACGTGGGAAGTATTCTTCCTCCCCTATCCCCAGGGATATATATATATATGTATATATATATATATATATATATATATATATATATATATATATATATATATATATATATATATTTATTGTTTTTGATAGTTAATCAAGAGAGAGAGAGAGATAGAGGAGAATTCTTGAAGTTATACAGCATAGTTTGCTCTAAGATTAACACTGGAAGATCATTGCCTTGAATTGCTGAGGAAGATCTGCTTTGATGCATATAGAGCTTGTGGTCCTTCCTTTATTAGCTACTCTTAAACAGTGAGTTTGATGTTTTTGTAAAAAAGTATTAAGTGAATAACGAGATTGTTGTAACATGATGTATACTTGGAAAGATATAAGTACTTTCAGAAGAACTTTTGCAATAAGAGGTTATTTTTGAGCATTGGAAATATATCTACCTTGCCCAGCAAAAAAGGCTGTAGTATTAAGACATTAGATAGCTAGAGGGTCAAAGAAGATATGAATTAGGAAAGGAATTCATGCAAATTGTATGATATATATATATATATATATATATATATATATATATATATGTATATATATATATATTATCCCTGGGGATAGGGGAGAAAGAATACTTTCCATGTATTCCCTGCGTGTCGTAGAAGGCGACTAAAAGGGAAGGGAGCGGGGGGCTGGAAATCCTCCCCTCTCGTTTTTTTTAATTTTTCCAAAGAAGGAACAGAGAAGGGGGCCAGGTGACGATATTCCCTCAAAGGCCCAGTCCTCTGTTCTTAACGCTACCTCGCTATCGCGGGAAATGGCGAATAGTATGAAAAAAAAAAAAAAAAAAAAAAAAAAAAAAGAAAATATATTTATATAACATACAAAGCTCCAACAGCCAGGATCGAACTTGTGACCCCTTGTGCAAGAGGCACGCATGCTAACCGCTAGGCTAAGGGACTGTATAATAGGAAACAACTATTCGAAATACTAAGTACTCGAAGACCCTTCGTCTCACAATGGTGAGCAACGGGGTCTATCGGTTGTTTCCGAACAGAACACATAGCCAGCTGAGAGCGTTTTACCGAACCTGACTGTATAACGCGTAGTTATATGAATACGAATAAAGTGTATATGAACGCGCACCTTCATAGAACATACAAAGCTCCATCAGCCAGGATCGAACCTGGGACCCCTTGTGCAAGAGGCAGGCATGTAACCGCTAGGCTAAGGGACTGTATAATAGGAAACAACTATTCGAAATACTAAGTACTCGAATACCCTTCGTCTCACTATGGTGAGCAACGGGGTCTATCGGCTGTTTCCGAACAGAACGCATAGCCAGCTGATAGCGTTTTACCGAACCTGACTGTACAACGCGGAGTTATATGAATACGAATAAAGTGTATATGAACGCGCACCTTCATAGAACATATAAAGCTCCATCAGCCAGTACTTAGTATTTCGAATAGTTGTTTCCTATTATACAGTCCCTTAGCCTAGCGGTTAGCATCCCTCCCTCTTGCACAAGTGGTCCCAGGTTCGATCCTGGCTGATGGAGCTTTGTATGTTCTATGAAGGTGCGCGTTCATATACACTTTATTCATATTGATATAACTCCGCGTTGTACAGTCAGGTTCGGTAAAACGCTATCAGCTGGCTATGTGTTCTGTTCGGAAACAACCGATAGACCCCGTTGCTCACCATAGTGAGACGAAGGGTATTCGAGTACTTAGTATTTCGAATAGTTGTTTCCTATTATACAGTCCCTTTGCCTAGCGGTTAGCATGCCTACCTCTTGCACAAGGGGTCCCAGGTTCGATCCTGGCTGATGGAGCTTTGTATGTTCTATGAAGGTGCGCGTTCATATACACTTTATTCGTATTCATATAACTCAGCGTTGTACAGTCAGTTTCGGTAAAACGCTATCAGCTGGCTATGTGTTCTGTTCGGAAACAACCGATAGACCCCGTTGCTCACCATTGTGAGACGAAGGGTATTCGAGTACTTAGTATTTCGAATAGTTGTTTCCTATTATACAGTCCCTTAGCCTAGCGGTTAGCATCCCTCCCTCTTGCACAAGGGGTCCCAGGTTCGATCCTGGCTGATGGAGCTTTGTATGTTCTATGAAGGTGCGCGTTCATATACACTTTATTCGTATTCATATAACTCCGCGTTATACAGTCAGGTTCGGTAAAACGCTCTCAGCTGGCTATGTGTTCTGTTCGGAAACAACCGATAGACCCCGTTGCTCACCATAGTGAGACGAAGGGTATTCGAGTACTTAGTATTTCGAATAGTTGTTTCCTATTATACAGTCCCTTAGCCTAGCGGTTAGCATGCCTGCCTCTTGCACAAGGGGTCCCAGGTTCGATCCTGGCTGATGGAGCTTTGTATGTTCTATGAAGGTGCGTGTTCATATACACTTTATTCGTATAAGTATACGTATGTAAGTAGGAGAGATGGCCTGAGAGCGTTATTGGATTACGTGTTAATTGATAGGCGCGCGAAAGAGACTTTTGGATGTTAATTTGCTGAGAGGTACAACTGGAGGGATGTCTGATCATTATCTTGTGGAGGCGAAGGTGAAGATTTATAGGGGTTTTCAGAAAAGAAGAGAGAATGTTGGGGTGAAGAGAGTAGTGAGAGTAAGTGAGCTTGGGAAGGAGACCTGTATGAGGTAGTACCAGGAGAGACTGAGTAGAGTATGGAAAAAGGTGAGAACAAAGGAGGTAAGGGGAGTGGGGGAGGAATGGGATGTATTTAGGGAAGCAGTGATGGCTTGCGAAAAAGATGCTTGTGGCATGAGAAGTGTGGGAGGTGGGTTCATTAGAAAGGGTAGTGAGTGGTGGGATGAAGAAGTAAGAGTATTAGTGAAAGAGAAGAGAGAGACATTTGGACGATTTTTGCTTGGAAAAAGTGCAAATGAATGGGAGATGTATAAAAGAAAGAGGCAGGAGGTCAAGAGAAAGGTGCAAGAGGTGAAAAAGAGGGCAAATGAAAGTTGGGGTGAGAGAGTATCATTAAATTTTTGGGAGAATAAAAAGATGTTCTGGAAGGAGGTAAATAAAGTGCGTAAGACAAGGGAGCAAATGGGAACTTCAGTGTACGGGGCTAATGGGGAGGTAATAACAAGTAGTGGTGATGTGAGAAAGAGATGGAGTGAGTATTTTGAAGGTTTGTTGAATGTGTTTGATGATGGCGATATACGGTTTTTTGGTCGAGGTGGTGTGCAAAGTGAGAGGATTAGAGAAAATGGTTTGGTAAACAGAGATGATGTAGTAAAAGCTGTGTGGAAGATGTAAGCCGGCAAGGCAGCAGGTTTGGATGGTATTGCTGTGGAATTTATTAAAAAAGTGGGTGACTGTATTGTTCACTAGTCGGTAAAGTAATTTAATATATGTATGATTCATGGTGAGGTGCCTTAGGATTGGCGGAATGCTTACATAGTGCCATTGTACAAAGGAAAAGGGGATAAGAGTGAGTGCTCAAATTACAGAGGTATAAGTTTGTTGAGTATTCCTGGTAAATCATATGGGAGGGTGATGATTGAGAGGGTGAAGGCGTATACAGAGCATCAGATTGGGGAAGCGCAGTGTTCTAGCGATACCTCGCACACATGAGGGGGGATGGGGTTGTTATTCCATGTGTGGCGAGGTGGCGATGGGAATAAATAAAGGCAGACAGTATGAATTATGTACATGTGTATATATGTATATGTCTGTGTGTGTATACATCTGTACATTGAGATGTAAAGGTATGTATATTTGCGTGTGTGGACGTGTATGTATATACATGTGTATGTGTGTGGGTTGGGCCATTCTTTCGTCTGTTTCCTTGCGCTACCTCGCTAACGCGGGAGACAGCGACAAAGCAAAATAGAATGAAAATTAATAACATATGTAAGTAGGGGAGATGGTCTGAGAGCGCTATTGGATTACGTGTTAATTGATAGGCGCGTGAAAGAGAGACTTTTGGATGTTAATGTGCTGAGAGGTTCAACTGGAGGGATGTCTGATCAATTTCTTGCGGAGGCGAAGGTGAAGTTTTTAGAGGTTTTCAGAAAAGAAGAGAGAACGATGGGGTGAAGAAAGTGGCGAGAGTAAGTGAGCTTGGGAATGAGACAGGTGTGAGGAAGTATCATGAGAGACTGAGTGTGGAATGAAAAAAGGTGTGAGAAAAGGACGTAAGGGGAGTGGGGTAGGAATGTGATGTATTTAGGGAAGCAGTGATTGCCTGCACACAAGATGAGTGTGGCATGAGAAGCGTAGGATGTGGGCAGATTGAAAAGGGTAGAGAGTGGAGGGTTGAAGAAGTAAGATAATTAATGAAAGAGAAGAGAGCGGCATTTGGACGATTTTTGCAGAGAAATAGTGAGGTCAAAAGAAAGGGGAAGGAGGTGAAAAGAGGGCAAATGAGAGTTAGGGAGAGAAAGTATCATTAAGTTTTAGGGAGAACAAATAGATGTTTTGGAAGGAGGTAAACAAAATGCCTAAGACAGGCGAACAAAGGGGAACATCGGTGAAGGGGGCTAACGGGGATGTAATAATAAATAGTGGTGATGTGAGACGAAGATTAAGTGAGTATTTTGAAAGTTTGTTGAAAGTGCTATATGATAGAGTGTCATAGGGTGTTTTGTTCGAGGTGGTGTGCGAAGTGGGAGGGTCAAGGAGAATGGTGTGGTAAAGAAAGAAGAGGTAGTGAAAACTTTGCGGAAGATGAAAGACGGCAAGTCGACGTGATTGGATTGTACTGCAGCAGAATTTATTAAAAAAGGGGGTGACTGTGTTGTTGACTGGTTAGTTAGGATATTCAGTGTATGAATGGCTATGGTCAAGTGCTTGAGGATTGGCGAAATGCATGCATAGTGCCATTGTACATAGGCAAAAAGGTAAAGGTGAGTGCGCAAATTACAGACGTATAGGTTTGTTGAGTATTCCTGGGAAATCATATGGGGGCGTATTGATTGAGAGGGTTAAGGTATGTACAGAACATAAGATTGGGGAAGTGCAGTGTGGTTTCAGGAGCGGTAGAGAATGTGTGGATCATGTGTTTCCTTTGAAGAATATTTGTAAGAAATACTTAGAAAAGCAAATGGATTTGTATGTACCATTTACGGATCTAGAGAAAGCATATGATAGTTTTGATAAAGATTCTGTGTGGAAGGTATTTAGAGTACATGATTTGGGAGGTAAGTTGCTAGAGGCAGTGAAAACTTTTTATCGAGGATATAAGGCATGTGTACGAGTAGGAAGAGGAAAGTGATTAGTTCCCACTGAATGTCGGCTTTGCAGCAGGGGTGCGTGATGCCTCTGTGGTTGTTTAATTTGTTTATGGATGGGGCTGTTAGCGAAGTGAATGCAAGAGTTTTGGAGAGAGGGGCGAGTATGCAGTCTGTTGTGGATGAGAGGGCTTTGGAAGTGAGTCATTTGCTGTTCGCTGATGATACAGCGCTGGTGGCTGATTCGGGTGAGAAACTGCAGAAGCTGGTGACTGAGTTTGGTAAAGTGTTTGAAAAAAGAAAGCTGAGAGTAAGTGTGAATAAGAGGGACAAATAAATTGGGAGGTGAGTTTGAATGGAAAGAACTGGAGGAAGTGAAGTGTTTTAGATATCTGGGAGTGGATGGAAACATGGAGGTGGAAGTGTGTCACAGGGTGGGGGAGGGGGCGAAGGTTATGGGAGCGTTGAAGAATGTGTGGAAGGAGAGAACATTATCTCAAAAAGCAAATATGGATATGTTTGAAGTAATAGTGGTTCCGACAATGTTATATGGTTGGAGGCGTGGACTATTGATAGGGTTGTGCGGAGGAGGGTGGATGTGTTGAAAATGAGATGTTTGAGAACAATATGTGATGTGAGGTGGTTTAATCAAGTAATGAAAGGGTAAAAGAAATGTGTGGTAATAAAAAGAGTGTGGTTGAGAGAGCAAAAGAGGGTGTATTGAAATGGTTTGGTCACATGGAGAGAGTGAGTGAGGATGACATAGAGGACATATGTGTCAGAGGTGGAGGGAACGAACAAAAGTGGGAGACCAAAGTGCATGTGGAATCATGGAGCGGAAAAGATTTTGCGCAATTGCGGCCTGAAAATGCAGGAGGGTGAAGGGCGCGCAAGGAATAGAATGAATTGGAACGATATGGTATACCGGGGTCAATGTGCTATCAATGGATTGAACCAGTGCATGTGAAGAGTCTGGGGTAAACCACGGAAAGTTTTGTGGGGCCTGGAGGTCTAAAGGGAGCTGTAGTTTCAGTGCATTACACATGACAACTAGAGACTGAGTGTGAAAGAATGTGGCAGTTTGTCCAGAATGAATATAGGCAGCAAGTATGAATGACGTACATTTGTTTATATGTATATGTTTGCATATGTATATATACGTATAAGTTAAAATGTAAAGGTATGGATATGTGCGTGTGATTACGTGCATGTATATACATGTGTATGTAGTTGGATTGGGTCATTTTTTCGTCTGCTTCCATGCACTACCTCGCTAACGCGGGAGATAGACAAAATAATATAACAAATAAAAATATAACAAATATGAATATATATATAACAAAATATATATATATTTTTTTTTTTTGCTTTGTCGCTGTCTCCCGCGTTTGCGAGGTAGCGCAAGGAAACAGACGAAAGAAATGGCCCAACCCACCCACATACACATGTATATACATACGTCCACACACGCAAATATACATACCTACACAGCTTTCCATGGTCCACCCCAGACGCTTCACATGCCTTGATTCAATCCACTGACAGCACGTCAACCCCGGTATACCGCATCGCTCCAATTCACTCTATTCCTTGCCCTCCTTTCACCCTCCTGCATGTTCAGGCCCCGATCACTCAAAATCTTTTTCACTCCATCTTTCCACGTCCAATTTGGTCTCCCTCTTCTCGTTCCCTCCACCTCCGACACATATATCCTCTTGGTCAATCTTTCCTCACTCATTCTCTCCATGTGCCCAAACCATTTCAAAACACCCTCTTCTGCTCTCTCAACCACGCTCTTTTTATTTCCACACATCTCTCTCACCCTTACGTTACTTACTCGATCAAACCACCTCACACCACACATTGTCCTCAAACATCTCATCTCCAGCACATCCATCCTCCTGCGCACAACTCTATCCATAGCCCACGCCTCGCAACCATACAACATTGTTGGAACCACTATTCCTTCAAACATACCCATTTTTGTTTCCGAGATAATGTTCTCGACTTCCACAAAATTCTTCAAGGATCCCAGAATTTTCATCCCCTCCCCCACCCTATGATCCACTTCCGCTTCCATGGTTCCATCCGCTGCCAGATCCACTCCCAGATATCTAAAACACTTCACTTCCTCCAGCTTTTCTCCATTCAAACTCACCTCCCAATTGACTTGACCCTCAACCCTACTGTACCTAATAACCTTGCTCCTATTCACATTTACTCTTAACTTTCTTCTTTCAAACACTTTACCAAACTCAGTCACCAGCTTCTGCAGTTTCTCACATGAATCAGCCACCAGCGCTGTATCATCAGCGAACAACAACTGACTCACTTCCCAAGCTCTCTCATCCCCAACAGACTTCATACTTGCCCCTCTTTCCAAAACTCTTGCATTCACCTCCCTAACAACCCCATCCATAAACAAATTAAACAACCATGGAGACATCACACACCCCTGCCGCAAACCTACATTCACTGAGAACCAATCACTTTCCTCTCTTCCTACACGTACACATGCCTTACATCCTCGATAAAAACTTTTCACTGCTTCTAACAAATTGCCTTCCACACCACATATTCTTAATACCTTCCACAGAGCATCTCTATTAACTCTATCTTATGCCTTCTCCAGATCCATAAATGCTACATACAAATCCATTTGCTTTTCTAAGTATTTCTCACATACATTCTTACAAATATATATATATATATATATATATATATATATATATATATATATATATATATATATATATATATATATATATATATATATATATATATATATATATATATATATATATATACATATATATAATTATCCCTGGGGATAGGGGAGAAAGAATACTTCCCACGTATTCCCTGCGTGTCGTAGAAGGCGACTAAAAGGGGAGTGAGCGGGTGGCTGGAAATCCTCCCCTCTCGTTTTTTTTTTTAATTTTCCAAAAGAAGGAACAGAGAAGGGGGTCAGGTGAGGATATATATATATATATATATATATATATATATATATATATATATATATATATATATATATATATATATATATATATATATATATATATATATATATATATATTATATATATATATATATATATATATATATATATATATATATATATATATATATATATATATATATATATATATTATATATATATATATATATATATATATATATATATATATATATATATATATATATATATATATATATATATATATATATATATATATATATATATATATATATATATATATATATATATATATATATATATATATATATATATATATATATATATATATATATATATATATATGGGTGATTTGAATGCAAAGGTGAGTAATGTGGCAGTTGAGGGAATAATTGGTATACATGGGGTGTTCAGTGTTGTAAATGGAAATGGTGAAGAGCTTGTAGATTTATGTGCTGAAAAAGGACTGATGATTGGGAATACCTGGTTTACAAAGCGAGATATACATAGGTATACTTATGTAAGTAGGAGAGATGGCCAGAGAGCGTTATTGGATTACGTGTTAATTGACAGGCGCGCGAAAGAGAGACTTTTGAATGTTAATGTGTTGAGAGGTGCAACTGGAGGGATGTCTGATCATTATCTTGTGGAGGCTAAGGTGAAGATTTGTATGGGTTTTCAGAAAAGAAGAGTGAATGTTGGGGTGAAGAGGGTGGTGAGAGTAAGTGAGCTTGGGAAGGAGACCTGTGTGAGGAAGTACCAGGAGAGACTGAGTACAGAATGGAAAAAGGTGAGAACAATGGAAGTAAGGGGAGTGGGGGAGGAATGGGATGTATTTAGGGAATCAGTGATGGATTGCGCAAAAGATGATTGTGGCATGAGAAGAGTGGGAGGTGGGTTGATTAGAAAGGGTAGTGAGTGGTGGGATGAAGAAGTAAGAGTATTAGTGAAAGAGAAGAGAGAGGCATTTGGACGATTTTTGCACGGGAAAAATGCAATTGAGTGGGAGATGTATAAAAGAAAGAGACAGGAAGTCAAGAGAAAGGTGCAAGAGGTGAAAAAAAGGGCAAATGAGAGTCGGGGAGAGAGAGTATCATTAAATTTTAGGGAGAATAAAAAGATATTCTGGAAGGAGGTAAATAAAGTGCGTAAGACAAGGGAGCAAATGGGAACTTCAGTGAAGGGCGCAAATGGGGAGGTGATAGCAAGTAGTGCTGATGTGAGAAGGAGATGGAGTGAGTATTTTGAAGGTTTGTTGAATGTGTTTGATGATAGAGTGGCAGATAAAGGGTGTTTTGGTCGAGGTGGTGTGCAAAATGAGAGGGTTAGGGAAAATGATTTGGTAAACAGAGAAGAGGTAGTAAAAGCTTTGCGGAAGATGAAAGCCGGCAAGGCAGCAGGTTTGGATGGTATTGCAGTGGAATTTATTAAAAAAGGGGGTGACTGTATTGTTGACTGGTTGGTAAGGTTATTTATTGTATGTATGACTCATGGTGAGGTGCCTGAGGATTGGCGGAATGCGTGCATAGTGACATTGTACAAAGACAAAGGGGATAAGAGTGAGTGCTCAAATTACAGAGGTATAAGTTTGTTGAGTATTCTTGGTAAATTATATGGGAGGGTATTGACTGAGAGGGTGAAGGCATATACAGAGCATCAGATTGGGGAAGAGCAGTGTGGTTTCAGAAGTGGTAGAGGATGTGTGGATCAGGTGTTTGCTTTGAAGAATGTATGTGAGAAATACTTAGAAAAGCAAATGGATTTGTATGTAGCATTTATGGATCTGGAGAAGGCATATGATAGAGTTGATAGAGATGCTCTGTGGAAGGTATTAAGAATATATGGTGTGGGAGGCAAGTTGTTAGAAGCAGTGAAAAGTTTTTATCGAGGATGTAAGGCATGTGTACGTGTAGGAAGAGAGGAAAGTGATTGGTTCTCAGTGAATGTATGTTTACGGCAGGGGTGTGTGATGTCTCCATGGTTGTTTAATTTGTTTATGGATGGGGTTGTTAGGGAGGTGGATGCAAGAGTTTTGGAAAGAGGGGCAAGTATGAAGTCTGTTGGGGATGAGAGAGCTTGGGAAGTGAGTCAGTTGTTGTTCGCTGATGATACAGCGCTGGTGGCTGATTCATGTGAGAAACTGCAGAAGCTGGTGACTGAGTTTGGTAAAGTGTGTGAAAGAAGAAAGTTAAGAGTAAATGTGAATAAGAGCAAGGTTATTAGGTACAGTAGGGTTGAGGGTCAAGTCAATTGGGAGGTGAGTTTGAATGGAGAGAGACTGGAGGAAGTGAAGTGTTTTAGATATCTGGGAGTGGATCTGGCAGCGGATGGAACCATGGAAGCGGAAATGGATCATAGGGTGGGGAGTGGGCGAAAATTCTGGGAGCCTTGAAGAATGTGTGGAAGTCGAGAACATTATCTCGGAAAGCAAAAATGGGTATATTTGAAGGAATGGTGGTTCCAACAATGTTGTATGGTTGCGAGGCGTGGGCTATGGATAGAGTTGTGCGCAGGAGGATGGATGTGCTGGAGATGAGATGTTTGAGGACAATGTGTGGTGTGAGGTGGTTTGATCGAGTAAGTAACGTAAGGGTGAGAGAGATGTGTGGAAATAAAAAGAGCGTGGTTGAGAGAGCAGAAGAGGGTGTTTTGAAATGGTTTGGGCACATGGAGAGAATGAGTGAGGAAAGATTGACCAAGAGGATATATGTGTCGGAGGTGGAGGGAACGAGGAGAAGAGGGAGACCAGATTGGAGGTGGAAAGATGGAGTGAAAAAGATTTTGTGTGATCGGGGCCTGAACATGCAGGAGGGTGAAAGGAGGGCAAGGAATAGAGTGAATTGGAGCGATGTGGTATACCGGGGTTGACATGCTATCAGTGGATTGAATCAGGGCATGTGAAGCGTCTGGGGTAAACCATGGAAAGCTGTGTAGGTATGTATATTTGCGTGTGTGGACGTATGTATATACATGTGTATGGGGGTGGGTTGGGCCATTTCTTTCGTCTGTTTCCTTGCGCTACCTCGCAAACGTGGGAGACAGCGGCAAAAAAGAAAAAAAGAATATATATATATATATATATATATATATATATATATATATATATATATATATATATATATATATATATATATATATATATATATATATATATATATATATATTCCTCACGTGTCGTAGAAGGCGACTAAAGGGGACGGGAGCGGGGGGCCAGAAACCCTCCCCTCCTTGTATTTTAACTTTCTAAAAGGGGAAACAGAAGAAGGAGTCACGCGAGGAGTGCTCATCCTCCTCGAAGGCTCAGATTGGGGTGTCTAAATGTGTGTGGATGTAACCAAGATCAGATAAAAGAAGAGATAGGTAGTATGTTTGAGGAAAGGAACCTGGATGTTTTGGCTCTGAGTGAAACGAAGCTAAAGGGTAAAGGGGAAGAGTGGTTTGGGAATGTCTTGGGAGAAAAGTCAGGGGTTAATGAGAGGACAAGAGCAAGGGAAGGAGTAGCTATACTCCTGAATCAGGAGTTGTGGGAGTATGTGATAGAGTGTAAGAAAATAAATTCTCGATTGATATGGGTAAAACTAAAAGTTGATGGAGAGAGATGGGTGATTATTGGTGGATATGCACCTTTGCATGAGAAGAAAGATCATGAGAGGCAAGTGTTTTGGGAGCAGCTGAATGAGTGTGTTAGTGGTTTTGATGCACAAGACCGGGTTATAGTGATAGGTGATTTGAATGCAAAGGTGAGTAATGTGGCAATTGAGGGAATAATTGGTATACATGGAGTGTTCAGCGTTGTAAATAGAAATGTTGAAGAGCTTGTAGATTTATGTGCTGAAAAAGGACTGGTGATTGGGAATACGTGGTTTAAAAAGCGAGATATACATAAGTATACGTATGTAAGTAGGAGAGATGGCCAGAGAGCGTTATTGGATTACGTGTTAATTGATAACGCACGAAAGAGAGACTTTTGGACGTTAATGTGCTGAGAGGTGCAACTGGAGGGATGTCTGATCATTATCTTGTGGAAGCAAAGGTGAACATTTGTGGGGGTTTTCAGAAAAGAAGAGAGAATGTTGAGGTGAAGAGAGTAGTGAGAGCAAGTGAGCTTGGGAAGGAGACTTGTGTGAGGAAGTACCAGGAGAGACTGAGTACAGAATGGAAAAAGGTGAGAACAAAGGAGGTAAGGGGAGTGGGTGAGGAATGGAATGCATTTAGGGAAGCAGTGATGGTTTGCGGAAAAGATTCTTGTGTGAAGCATGGGAGGTGGGTTCATTAGAAAAGGTAGTGAGTGGTGGGATGAAGAAATAAAATTATTAGTGAAAGAGAAGAGAGAGGCATTTGAACGATTTTTGCAGGGAAAAAATGCAAATCAGTGGGAGATATATAAAAGAAAGAGGAAGGATGTCAAGAGAAAGGTGCAAGAGGTGAAAAAGAGGGCAAATGAGAGTTGGAGTGAGAGAGTATCATTAGATTTTAAGAAGAATAAAAAGATGTTTTAGAAGGAGGTAAATAAAGTGCGTAAGACGAGGGAGCAAATGGGAACTTCAGTGAAGGGGGCTAATGGGGAGGTGATAACAAGTAGTGGTGATGTGAGAAGGAGATGGAGTGAGTATTTTGAAGGTTTGTTGAATGTGTTTGATGATAGAGTGGCAGATGTGGGGTGTCTTTGTCGAGGTGGTGTGCAAAGTGAGAGGGGTAGGGAAAATGATTTGGTAAATAGAGAAGAGGTAGTAAAAGCTTTACGGAAGATGAAAGCAGGCAAAGCAGCAGGTTTGGATGGCATTGCAGTGGAATTTTTTAAAAAAGGGGGTGACTGTATTGTTGACTGGTTGGTAGGGTTATTTAATGTATGTATGACTCATGGTGAGGTGCCTGAGGATTGGCGGAATGCTTGCATAGTGCCATTGTACAAAGGCAAAGGGGATAAGAGTGAGTGCTCAAATTACAGAGGTATAAGTTTGTTGAGTATTCCTGGTAAATTATATGGGAGGGTATTGATTGAGAGGGTGAAGGCATGTACAGAGCATCAGACTGGGGAAGAGCAGTGTGGTTTCAGAAGTGGTAGAGGATGTGTGGATCAGGTGTTTGCTTTGAAGAATGTATGCGAGAAATACTTAGAAAAACAAATGGATTTGTATGTAGCATTTATGGATCTGGAGAAGGCATATGTTAGAGTTCATAGAGATGCTCTGTGGAAGGTATTAAGAATATATGGTGAGGGAGGCAAGTTGTTAGAAGCAGTGAAAAGTTTTTATCGAGGATGTAAGGCATGTGTACGTGTAGGAAGAGAGGAAAGTGATTGGTTCTCAGTGAATGTAGGTTTGCGGCAGGGGTGTGTGATGTCTCCATGGTTGTTTAATTTCTTTATGGATGATGTTGTTAGGGAGGTGAATGCAAGAGTTTTGGAAAGAGGGGCAAGTATGCAGTCTGTTGTGGATGAGAGAGCTTGGGAAGTGAGTCAGTTGTTGTTCGCTGATGATACAGCGCTGGTGGCTGATTCATGTAAGAAACTGCATAAGCTGGTGACTGAGTTAGGTAAAGTGTGTGAAAGAAGAAAGTTAAGAGTAAATGTGAATAAGAACAAGGTTATTAGGTACAGTAGGGTTGAGGGTCAAGTCAATTGGGAGGTAAGTTTGATTGGAGAAAAGCTGGAGGAAGTGAAGTGTTTTAGATATGTGGGAGTGGATTTGGTAGCGGATGGAACCATGGAAGGGGAAGTGAATCATAAGGTGGGGGAGGGGGCGAAAATTTTGGGAGCCTTGAATAATGTGTGGAAGTCGAGAACATTATCTCGGAAAGCAAAAATGGGTATGTTTGAAGGAATAGTGGTTCCAACAATGTTGTATGGTCGCGAGGCGTGGGCTATGGATGGAGTTGTGCGCAGGAGGGTGGATGTGATGGAAACGAGATGTTTGAGGACAATATGTGGTGTGAGGTGGTTTGATCGAGTAAGTAATGTAAGGGTGAGAGAGATGTGTGGAAATAAAAAGAGTGTGGTTGAAACAGCAGAAGAGGGTGTTTTGAAATGGTTTGGTCACATGGAGAGAATGAGTGGGGAAAGATTGACCAAGAGGATATATGTGTCAGACGTGGAGGGAACGAGGAGAAGTGGGAGACCAAATTGGAGGTGGAAAGATGGAGTGAAAAAGATTTTGAGTGATCGGGGCCTGAACCTGCAGGAGGGTGAAAGGCGTGCAAGGAATAGAGTAAATTGTAACCATGTGGTATACTGGGGTCGACGTGCTGTCAATGGATTGAATCAGGGCATGTGAAGCGTCTGTGATAAACCATGCAAAGTGTGTGGGGCCTGGATGTGGAAAGGGTGCTGTGGTTTCGGTGCATTATTACATGACAGCTAGAGACTGAGTGTGAACGAATGGGGCCTTTGGTGTTTATCCTAGCGCTACCTCGCACACATGAGGGGGGAGGGGGCTGTTATTCCATATGTGGCGAGGTGGCGATGGGAACAAATGAAGGCAGACAGTATGAATTATGTACATGTGTATATATGTATATGTCTGTGTGTGTATATATATGTGTACATTGAGATGTATCGGTATGTATATTGTGCGTGTGTGGACATGTATGTGTATACATGTGTATCTGGGCGGGTTGGGGCATTCTTTCGTCTGCTTCCTTGCGCTACCTCGTTAACGCGGGAGACAGCGACGAAGCAAAATAAAAAATAAATAAATATAGATATATATATATATATATATATATATATATATATATATATATATATATATATATATATATATATATATATATATATATATATATATAATTATATATATATATATATATATATAATTATATATTTTTTTTTTCATACTATTCGCCATTTCCCGCGATAGCGAGGTAGCGTTAAGAACAGAGGACTGGGCCTTTGAGGGAATATCCTCACCTGGCCCCCTTCTCTGTTCCTTCTTTTGGAAAATTAAAAAAAAACGAGAGGGGAGGATTTCCAGCCCCCCGCTCCCTTCCCTTTTAGTCGCCTTCTACGACACGCAGGGAATACGTGGGAAGTATTCTTTCTCCCCTATCCCCAGGGATAATAATTATATATATATATATATATATATATATATATATATATATATATATATATATATATATATATATATATATATACATATATATATATATATATATATATATATATATATATATATATATATATATAATTATATTCATAGTAGATAGATATATATGTAAAATATCTAGTGGTAATGTAAGTTTCAATGAACGTGAAGCATCCATCATCTCAAGAGGGACAGCTTAATCCAAACTCAGTGTTCCTTGGCCAAAGTTGCATGGGCGAACGTTTACGAACCTCGTTCCAACTTTCCGCCAAGGAAACTCCCAGCGGAGGCATCTTGCGAAGAACTCTCTTCCTAGATGAGTAGATCCTACCGCCACATCAACAGATACCTCTCACCACTCTATTATATTAAAGGCATGTTTGAAAAGCGAAGATGTTGGGAAGTTTTACCCTTTCGGCAGGAGTAGTGGGAGTATGTGATAGAGTGTAAGAAAGTAAACACTAGATTGATACGGATGAAATGAAAGTGGATGGAGAGAGAGGGATGATTATTGGTGCCTATGCATCTGGGCATGAGAGGAAATATCATGAGAGGCAAGTGTTTTGGGAGCAGCTGAGTGAGTGTGTTAGTAGTTTTGATACAATAGACCAGGTTATAGTGATGAGTGATTTCAGTGTAAAGGTGAGAAATGTGGCAGTTGAGGGAATGATTGGTGTATACGGGGTGTTCAGTGATGTAAATGGAAATAGTGAAGAGCTTGTACTTTTGTGTGCTGAAAAAGGACTGATGATTGGGAATACCTGGTTTAAAAAGAGAGATATACATAAGTATACGTACGTAAGTAGTAGAGATGCCCAGAGAGCGTTATTGGCTTACAAGTTAATTGATAGGTGCGTGATAGAGAGACTTTTCGATGTCAGTGTGCTGAGAGGTGCAACTGGAGGGATGTCTGATCATTATCTTGAAGATTTGCAGAGGTTTTCAGAAAAGAAGAGAGAACGTTGGGTAGAAGAGAGTGGTGAGAGTAAGTGAGCTTGTGAAGGAGGAGACTTGTGTGAAGAAGTACCCGGAGAGACTGAGTGCACAATGGAAAATATGAGAGCAAAGGACGTAAGGAGAGTAGGGGTGGAATGGGATAGGTATAGTGAAGCAGTAATGTCTTGCGCAAGAGATGCTTGTTTCGTGAGAAGCGTGGGAGATGGGATGATTAGAAGAGGTAGTGTGTGGTGGGATGGAAAAAACAGATTCTTAGTGAAAGAGAATAGAGAGGCGTTTGGACGTTTTTACAGGGAAATAGTGCAAATGACTGGGAGATGTTTAAAAGAAAGAGAAAGGAGATCAAGAGAAAGGTGAAAGAGGTGAGAAAGAGGGCAAATGAGAGTTGGGGTAAGAGAGTATTATTAGATTTTAGGGAGAATAAAAAGATGTTTTGAAAGGAGATGATTTTCGTGCATAGGACAAGAGAACAAAGGGGAACATCGGAAAAGGGGGCTAAAGAGGAGGTAATAACAAGTAGCGGTGATGTGAGAAAGAGATGGAGTGAGTATTTTGAAGGCTTGGTGAATGTGTTAGATGATAGAGTGGCAGATATAGGGTGTTTTGGTCGAGGTGGTGTGCGAAGTGAGAGGGTTAGGGAGAATGATTTGATAAACAGAGAAGAGGTAGTAAAAGCTTTGCAGAGGATAAAAGCCGGCAAGGCAGCGGGTATGGATGATATTTCAGTGGAAGTTATTAAAAAGAGGATGACTGTGTTGTTGGCTGGTTGGTAAGAATATTTAAAGTAAGTATGACTCATGGTGAGGCGCCTGGGAATTGGCGGAATGCAGGCATAGTGCCATAGTATATAGGCAAAGGGGATAACATGAGTGTTCAAATTACATAGGTATAAGTTTGTTGATTATTCCTAGGAAATTATGTGGGAGGGTATTGATTGGGAGGGTGAAAGCACGTTCAGAGCATCAGATTAGGGAAGAGCGGTGTGGTTTCGGAAGTGGTAGAGAACGTTTGGATCAGGTATTTCCTTTGAAGAATGTATGTAATAAATACTTAGAAAAACAAATGGACTTGCATTTATGGATCTGGAGAAGGCATATGATAGGGTTGATAGAGATCCTCTGTGGAAGGTTTTAAGAATATATGGTGTGGGAGACAAGTTGCTAGAATCAGTGAAATTTTTTTATCGAGGATGTAAGGCATCTGTACGAATAGGAAGAAAGGAAAGTGATTGGTTCTCAGTGAATATTGGTTTGCGGCAGGGGTGTGTGACGTCTCCATGGTTGTTTAATTTGTTTATGGATGGGGTTGTTAGGGAGGTGAATGCAAGAGTTTTGGAGAGATGGGCAAGTATGAAGTCTGTTGCAGATAAAAGAGCTGGGGAAGTGAGTCAGTTGTTGTTCGCTGATGATACAGCGATGGTGGCTGATTCATGGGAGAAACTGCAGAAGCTGGTGACTGAGTTTGGTAAAGTGTGTGAAAGAAGAAAGTTAAGAGTAAATGTGAATAAGAGCAAGGTTATTAGGTACAGTAGGGTTGAGGGTCAAGTCAATTGGGAGATAAGTTTGAATGGAGAAAAACTGGAGGAAGTAAAGTCTTTTAGATATCTGGGAGTGGATCTGGCAGCGGATGGAACCATGGAAGCGGAAGTGAATCATAGGGTGGGGGAGAGAGCGAAAATCCTGGGAGCATTGAAGAATGTTTGGAAGTCGAGAACATTATCTCGGAAAGCAAAAATGAGTATGTTTGAAGGAATAGTGGTTCCAACAATGTTGTATGGTTGCGAGGCATGGGCTATGGATAGAGTTGTGCGCAGGAGGGTGGATATGATGGAAATGAGATGTTTGAGGACAATATGTGGTGTGAAGTGGTTTGATCGAGTAAGTAATGTAAGGGTAAGAGAGATGTGTGGAAATAAAAAGAGCGTGGTTGAAAGAGCAGAAGAGGGTGTTTTGAAATGGTTTTGGCACGTGGAGAGAATGAGTGAGGAAAGATTGACCAAGAGGATATATGTGTCGGAGGTGGAGGGAACGAGGAGAAGTGGAAGACCAAATTGGAGGTGGAAAGATTGAGTGAAAAAAATTTTGTATGATCGGGGCCTGAACATGCAGGAGGGTGAAAGAAGGGCAAGGAATAGAGTGAATTGGATCAATGTGGTATACCGTGGTTGACGTGCTGTCAGTGGATTGAATCAGGGCATGTGAAACGTCTGGGGTAAAACATGGAAAGCTGTGTAGGTATGAATATTTGCGTGTGTGGACGTATGTATATACATGTGTATGGGGGTGGGTTGGGACATTTTTCGTCTGTTTCCTTGCGCTACCTCGCAAACGCGGGAGACAGCGACAAAGCAAAAAAAAAAAGAAAAAAAAATATATATATTTGTATGGGTTTTCAGAAAAGAAGAGTGAATGTTGGGGTGAAGAGGGTGGTGAGAGTAAGTGAGCTTGAGAAGGAGACCTGTGTGAGGAAGTACCAGGAGAGACTGAGTACAGAATGGAAAAAGGTGAGAACAATGGAAGTAAGGGGAGTGGGGGAGGAATGGGATTTATTTAGGGAATCAGTGATGGATTGCGCAAAAGATGCTTGTGGCATGAGAAGAGTGGGAGGTGGGTTGATTAGAAAGGGTAGTGAGTGGTGGGATGAAGAAGTAAGAGTATTAGTGAAAGAGAAGAGAGAGGCATTTGGACGATTTTTGCAGGGAAAAAATGCAATTGAGTGGGAGATGTATAAAAGAAAGAGACAGGAGGTCAAGAGAAAGGTGCAAGAGGTGAAAAAAAGGGCAAATGAGAGTTGGAGTGAGAGAGTATCATTAAATTTTAGGGAGAATAAAAAGATGTTCTGGAAGGAGGTAAATAAAGTGCGTAAGACAAGGGAGCAAATGGGAACTTCGGTGAAGGGCGCAAGTGGGGAGGTGATAACAAGTAGTGGTGATGTGAGAAGGAGATGGAGTGAGTATTTTGAAGCTTTGTTGAATGTGTTTGATGATAGAGTGGCAGATATAGGGTGTTTTGGTCGAGGTGGTGTCCAAAGTGAGAGGGTTAGGGAAAATGATTTGGTAAACAGAGAAGAGGTAGTGAAAGCTTTGCGGAAGATGAAAGCCGGCAAGGCAGCGGGTTTGGATGGTATTGCAGTGGAATTTATTAAAAAAGGGGGTGACTGTATTGTTGACTGGTTGGTAAGGTTATTTAAAGTATGTATGACTCATGGTGAGGTGCCTGAGGATTGGCGGAATGCGTGCATAGTGCCATTGTACAAAGGCAAAGGGGATAAGAGTGAGTGCTCAAATTACAGAGGTATAAGTTTGTTGAGTATTCCTGGTAAATTATATGGGAGGGTATTGATTGAGAGGGTGAAGGCATGTACAGAGCATCAGATTGGGGAAGAGCAGTGTGGTTTCAGAAGTGGTAGAGGATGTGTGGATAAGGTGTTTGCTTTGAAGAATGTATGTGAGAAATACTTAGAAAAGCAAATGGATTTGTATGTAGCATTTATGGATCTGGAGAAGGCATATGATAGAGTTGATAGAGATGCTCTGTGGAAGGTATTAAGAATATATGGTGTGGGAGGAAAGTTGTTAGAAGCAGTGAAAAGTTTTTATCGAGGATGTAAGGCATGTGTACGTGTAGGAAGAGAGGAAAGTGATTGGTTCTCAGTGAATGTAGGTTTGCGGCAGGGGTGTGTGATGTCTCCATGGTTGTTTAATTTGTTTATGGATGGGGTTGTTAGGGAGGTAAATGCAAGAGTTTTGGAAAGAGGGGCAAGTATGAAGTCTGTTGGGGATGAGAGAGCTTGGGAAGTGAGTCAGTTGTTGTTCGCTGATGATACAGCGCTGGTGGCTGATTCATGTGAGAAACTGCAGAAGCTGGTGACTGAGTTTGGAAAAGTGTGTGGAAGAAGAAAGTTAAGAGTAAATGTGAATAAGAGCAAGGTTATTAGGTACAGTAGGGTTGAGGGTCAAATCAATTGGGAGGTGAGTTTGAATGGAGAAAAACTGGAGGAAGTGAAGTGTTTTAGATATCTGGGAGTGGATCTGGCAGCGGATGGAACCATGGAAGCGGAAGTGGATCATAGGGTGGGGGAGGGGGCGAAAATCCTGGGGCCCTTGAAGAATGTGTGGAAGTCGAGAACATTATCTCGGAAAGCAAAAATGGGTATGTTTGAAGGAATGGTGGTTCCAACAATGTTGTATGGTTGCGAGGCGTGGGCTATGGATAGAGTTGTGCGCAGGAGGATGGATGTGCTGGAAATGAGATGTTTGAGGACAGTGTGTGGTGTGAGGTGGTTTGATCGAGTGAGTAACGTAAGGGTAAGAGAGATGTGTGGAAATAAAAAGAGCGTGGTTGAGAGAGCAGAAGAGGGTGTTTTGAAGTGGTTTGGGCACATGGAGAGGATGAGTGAGGAAAGATTGACCAAGAGGATATATATGTCGGAGGTGGAGGGAACAAGGAGAAGAGGGAGACCAAATTGGAGGTGGAAAGATGTAGTGAAAAAGATTTTGTGTGATCGGGGCCTGAACATGCAGGAGGGTGAAAGGAGGGCAAGGAATAGAGTGAATTGGAGCGATGTGGTATACCGGGGTTGACGTGCTGTCAGTGGATTGAAGCAGGGCATGTGAAGCGTCTTGGGTAAACCATGGAAAGCTGTGTAGGTATGTATATTTGCGTGTGTGGACGTATGTATATACATGTGTATGGGGGTTGGTTGGGCCATTTCTTTCGTCTGTTTCCTTGCGCTACCTCGCAAACGCGGGAGACAGCGACAAAGTATAATAAAAAAAAAAATTAATATATATATATATATATATATATATATATATATATATATATATATATATATATATATATATATATATATATATATATATATATATATATATATATATATATATATATATATATATCATATATTATACTTATTATATTTTGCTTTGTCGCTGTCTCCCACGTTAGCGAGGTAGCCCAAGGAAACAGACGAAAAATGGCCCAACCCACCCACATACACATGTATATACATAAACGTCCACACAGGCAAATATACATGCCTATACATCTCAACGTATACATGTATAAACACACACAGACATACACATATATATACACGTGTACATAATTCATACTGTCTGCCTTTATTCATTCCCATCGCCACCCCGCCACACATGTAATAATAGCCCTCTCCCCCCCTCATGTGTGCGAGGTAGTGCAAGGAAAAGACAACAAAGGCCCCATTCGTTCACAATAAGTCTTTACCTGTCATGTAATAATGCACCGATACCACAGCTCCCTTTCCACATCCAGGCCCCACAGAACTTTCCATGGTTTACACCAGACGCTTCATATGCCTTTGTTCAATCCACTGACAGCACGTCGGCCCGGGTATACCACATCGTTCCAATTCACTCTATTCCTTGCACGCCTTTCACCCTCCTACAGGTTCAGGCCCCGATCACTCAAAATCTTTTTCATTCCATCTTTCCACCTCCAATTTGGTCTCCCACTTCTCCTCGTTCCCTCCACCTCTGACACATATATCCTCTTGGTCAATTTTTCCTCACTCATTCTCTCCATGTGACCGAACCATTTCACAACACCCTCTTCTGCTCTCTCAACCACACTCTTTTTATTACCACACATCTCTCTTACCCTATTATTGATTACTCGATCAAACCACCTCACACCACATATTGTCCTCAAACATCTTATTTCTAGCACATCCACCCTCCCGCGAGCAACTCTATCCATAGCCCACGCCTCGCAACCATACAACATTGTTGGAACCACTATTACTTCAAACATACCCATTTTTGCTTTCCGAGATAATGTTCTCGACTTCCACACATTCTTCAACGCTCCCAGAATTTTCGCCCCCTCCTCCACCCTATGATTCACTTCCGCTTCCATGGTTCCATCCGTTGCCAAATCCACTCCCAGATATCTAAAACACTTCACTTCCTCCAGTTTTCCCCATTCAAACTTACCTCCCAAATGACTTGACCCTCAACCCTACTGTACCTAATAACCTTGCTCTTATTCACATTTACTCTCAACTTTCTTCTCTCACACACTTTACCAAACTCAGTCACCAGCTTCTGCAGTTTCTCACATGAATCAGCCACCAGCGCTGTATCATCAGCGAACAACAACTGACTCACTTCCCACGCTCTCTCATTCACAACAGACTGCATACTTGCCCCTCTTCCCAAAACTCTTGCATTCACCTCCCTAACAACCTCATCCATAAACAAATTAAAAAACCATGTAGACATCGCACACCCCTGCCGCAAACCTACGTTCACTGAGAACCAATCACTTTCCTCTCTTCCTACACGTACACATGCCTTACATCCTCGGTAAAATATTTTCACTGATTCTAACAACTTGCCTCCCACGCCATATATTCTTAATACCTTCCATAGAGGATCTCTATCAACTCTATCATATGCCTACTCCAGATCCATAAATGCTACATACAAATCCGTTTGTTTTCTAAGTATTTCTCACATACATTTTTCAAAGCAAACACCTGATCCACACATCCTCTACCACTTCTGAAACCACACTGCTCTTCCCCAATCTGCTGCTATGTACATGCCGTCACCCTCTCGATCAATACCCTCCCATATAATTTACCAGGAATACACAACAAACTTATACCTCTGTAATTTGAACACTCACCTTTGTCCCCTATCCCTTTGTACAAAGGCACTATGTAGGCATTCCGCCAATAATGAGGCACTTCACCATGAGTCATACATACATTGAATAACCTTACCAACCAGCCAACAATACAGTCACCCACTATTTTAATAAATTCCACAGCAATACCATCCAACCCCGCTGCCTTGCCGGCTTTCAACTTTCGGAAAGCTTTCACCACCTTTTCTCTGTTTACCAAATCATTCTCCATAGCCCTCTCACTTTGCACACCACCTCGACCAAAACACCCTATATCTGCCACTCTATCATTAAACTCATTCAACTAACCTTCAAAGTACTCACTCCATCTCCTTCTCACATTACCACTACTTGTTATCACCTCCCCATTAGCCCCCTTCACTGAAGTTCCCATTTGTTCCCTTGTCTTACGCACTTTATTTACCACCTTCCAAAACATCTTTCTAATCTCCCTAAAATTTAATGATACTCTCCCATCCCAACTCTCATTTGCCCTCTTTTTCACCTCTTGCACCTTTCTCTTGACCTCCTGCCTCTTTCTTTTATACATCTCCCACTCATTTGCATCATTTCCCTTTAAAAATCGTCTAAATGCCTCTCTCTTCTCTATCACTAATAATCTTACCTCTTCATCCCACCACTCACTACCCTTTCTCATCTGCCCACCTCCCACGCATCTCATGCCACAAGAATCTTTTGCGCAAGCCATCACTGCTTTCCTAAATACATCCAATTCCTCCCCCACTCCCCTTACGTCCTTTGTTCGCACCTTTTTCCATTCTGTACTCAGTCTCTCCTGGTACTTTCTCACACAAGTCTCCTTCCCAAGCTCACTTACTCTCACCACTCTCCTCACCCAAACATTCTCCCTTCTTTTCTCAAAACCTCTACAAATCTTCACCTTTGCCTCCACAAGATAATGATCAGACATCCCTCTAGTTGCACCTCTCAGCACGTTAACATCCAAAAGTCTCTCTTTCGCTCTCCTATCAATTAACACGTAATCCAATAACGCTCTCTAGCCATCTCTCCTACTTACATACGTATACTTATGTATATCTCTCTTTTTATACCAGGTATTCCTAATCACCAGTCCTTTTTCAGCTCATAAATCTACAAGCTCTTCACCATTTCCATTTACAACACTTAACACCCCATGTATACCAATTTTTCCCTCAACTGCCACATTACTCACCTTTGCATTCAAATCACCCATTACTATAACGCGTTCTCGTGCATCAAAACTACTAACACATTCATTCAGCTGCTCCCAAAACACTTGCCTATCATGATCCATCTTCTCTTGCCCAAGTGCACATGCATCAATAATCACCCATCTCTCTCCATCAACTTTCAGTTTTACTCATATCAATCTGGAGTTTACTTTTTTACACTTTATCACAGACTCCCACCACTCCTGTTTCAGGAGTAGTGCTACTTCTTCCCTTGCTCTTGTCCTCTCACTAACCCCTGCCTTTACTAACAAGACATTCCCAAACCACTCTTGCCCTTTACCCTTTGAGCTTCGTTTCACTCAGAGCCAAAACATCCAGGTTCCTTTCCTCAAACATACTACCTTTCTCTCCTTTTTCCTCATCTTGGTTACATCCACACACATTTAGACACCCCAATCTGAGCCTTCGAGGAGGATGAGCACTCTCCGCGTGACTCCTTCTTCTGTTTCCCCTTTTAGAAAGTTAAAATACAAGGAGGGGAGGGTTTCTGGCCCCCTGCTCCCGTCCCCTTTAGTCGCCTTCTACGACACGCGAGGAATGCGTGGGAAGTATTCTTTCTCCCTTATCCCCATGGATAAATTATATGTATATATATATATATATATATATATATATATATATATATACATATATATATATATATATATATATATATATATATATATATATATATATATACATATATATATATATATATATATATATATATATATATATATATATATATATATATATATATATATATATATATATATATATATATATATATATATATATATATATATATTTTTTTTTTTTTTTTTTTTTTTTTTTTTTTTTTTTTATACTTTGTCGCTGTCTCCCGCGTTTGCGAGGTAGCGCAAGGAAACAGACGAAAGAAATGGCCCAACCCCCCCCCCCATACACATGTACATACACACGTCCACACACGCAAATATACATACCCACACAGCTTTCCATGGTTTACCCCAGACGCTTCACATGCCTTGATTCAATCCACTGACAGCACGTCAACCCCTGTATACCACATCGCTCCAATTCACTCTATTCCTTGCCCTCCTTTCACCCTCCTGCATGTTCAGGCCCCGATCACACAAAATCTTTTTCACTCCATCTTTCCACCTCCAATTTGGTCTCCCTCTTCTCCTCGTTCCCTCCACCTCCGACACATATATCCTCTTGGTCAATCTTTCCTCACTCATTCTCTCCATGTGCCCAAACCATTTCAAAACACCCTCTTCTGCTCTCTCAACCACGCTCTTTTTATTTCCACACATCTCTCTTACCCTTACGTTACTTACTCGATCAAACCACCTCACACCACACATTTTCCTCAAACATCTCATTTCCAGCACATCCATCCTCCTGCGCACATCTCTATCCATAGCCCACGCCTCGCAACCATACAACCATATATATCTGGGGATAGCGGGGAAAGAATATTTCCCACGCATTCCCCACGTTTCGTAAAAGGCCACTAAATGGGAAGGGAGTGGAGGAGTAGAAACCCTCCCTTCCTTGTATTTTAACCTTCTCAAAGGGGAAACAGAAGGAGTCATGCGGTGAATGCTGATCCTCCTCAAAGGCTCAGATCAGGGTGTCTATATGTGTTTGGATGTAAGTAAGATGGGAAAAAGGAATGATAGGTAGTGTGTTTGAGGAAAGGAACGTGGATGTTTTGGCTCTGAATGAAACGAAGCTCAAGGGTAAATGGGAAGAGTGGTTTGGGAATGTCTTGGGAGTAAAGTCAGAGGTTGGTGAGAAGACAAGAGGAAAAGGAGTAGCACTCCTCCTGAAACAGAAGTGGTGAAAGTGTCTGATTGAGTATAAGAAAGTAAACTCAAGATTGGTATGGGTAAAATTGATAGTGGATGGAGAGAGATGGGTGATTATTGCTGCCTATGCAGTTGATCAAAAGAAGAAAGATCATGAAAGGCAAGTGATTTGGGAGCAGCTGAGTGAGTGTGTTAGCAGCTTTGATGCAGGAGACCGGGTTATAGTGATGGGTGATTTCAATGCAAAGGTGAGTAATGTGGCAATTGAGGATATAATTGGTTTACATAGGATAATCAGTGTTGTAAATGGAAATGGTGAGGAGGTTGTAGATTTGTGTACTGTAAGAGGATTGGTGATTGGGAATAGCTGGTTTAAAGAGAGATATACAAAAGTATACTCAAGTAAGTAGGAGAAATGGCCAGAGAGCGTTATTGGATTACGTGTTAATTGATAGGTGCGTGAAAGAGAGTTTTGGATGTTAATGTGCTGAGAGGTGCAACTGGAGAGATGTCGGATGATTATCTTGTGGAGGTGAAGGTAAAGATTTGTAGAGGTTTTCAGAAAAGAAGTGAGAATGTTCGGGTGAAGAGAATGGTGAGAATAAGTGAGCTTGGAAATGACTCATGTATGAAGAAGCACAGGAGAGATTGAGTGCAAAATGGAAAAAGGTGAGAGCAAATGACGTAAGGGGTATGGGGAGGAATGGGATGTATTTAGGGAAGCGGTAATGGGTTGCGCAAAAGATACCTTTGGCATGAGAAAGGTGATAGGTGGGCAGATAAGAAAGGGTAGTGAATGGTGGGATGAAGAAGTAAGATTGTTAGTGAAAGAGAAGATAAAGGCGTTTGGATGGTATTTGCAGGGAAGTAGTGCGAATGACTGAGAGATGTATAAAAGAAGGAGGAAGGATGTCGAAAGTAAGGTGCTAAGAGAGAACAAATGAGAGTTGGGATGAGAGATTATCATTAGATTTTAGGAAGAATAAAAAGATGTTTTGGGAAAAGGTAAATAAAGAGCGTAAGACAAGAGAATATATGGAACCATTGGTGAAGGGGGCTAATGGGGAAGTAATAGCAAATAGTGGTGAAGTGAAAAGGAGATGGAGTGAGTATTTTGAAGATTGTTGAATGTGTTTGATGATAGAGTGGCAGATATAGGGTGTTTTGGTCGAGGTTGTGCGCGAAGTGATTGGGTCAGGGAGAATGGTTTGGTAAACAGAAAAGAAATAGTAAAAGTTTTGCGGAAGATGAAAGCCGGCATGACGGCGGATTTGGATGGTATTGCAAAAGAATTTATTTAAAAAAGGCGGTGACTGTGTTGTTGACCGGTTGTTGAGGATATTCATTGTATGTATGGTTCAGTGTGAAGTGCCTGAGGATTAGCAAAATGCATGCATAGTGCCATTGTACAAAGACAAAGGGGACAAAGGTGAGTATTCAGATTACAGAGGTATAAGTTTGTTGAGTATTCCTGGGAAATTATATGGGAGGGTATTAACTGAGAGGGTAAAGGCATGTACAGAGCATCAGATTGGGGAAGAGCAGTTTGGTTTCAGAAGTGATAGAAGATGTGTGGATTAGGTGTTTTCTTTGAAGAATGTATGTGAGGAATACTTAGAAAAACAGATGGATTTATACGTAGCATTTATGGCTCTGGAGAAGGCATATGATAAAGTTGATATAGATACTTTGTGGAAGACATTAAGAGTATATGGCGTAGGAGGTAAGATGCTGGAAGCAGTGAAAACTTTTTTCATCAAGGATGTAAGGCATGTGTCCAAGTAGGAAGAGAGGAAAGTGAATGTCGGTTTGCAGCAGAGGTGCGTGATGTCTTTATGGTTGCTTCATTTTTTTATGGATGGGTTGTTAGGGAAGTATATGCAAGAGTTTTGAAGAGAGGGGCAAGTCTGCAGTCTGTTGTGGATGAGAGGGCTTGGGAAGTGAGTCATTTGTTGTTCGTTGATGATACAGCGCTGGATACTGATTCGGGTGAGAAACTGCAAACGTTGATGACAGAGTTTGGTGAACTGTGTGAAAGAAGAAAGCTGTAAGTAAATGTGAATAAGAGCAAAGTTATTAGCTTCAGTAGGGTTGAGGGACAAGTTAAGTGGGAGATAGGTCTGAAGGGAGAAAAACTAGAGGAAGTGAAGTGTTTTAGATATCTGTGAGTGGATTCATCAGCGGATGGAACCATAGAAGTGGAAATATATCACAGGGTGGAGGAGGGAGCCAAGGTTCTAGGAGCGTTTAAGAATGTGTGGAAGGCGAGAACGTTATCTCCGAGAACAAAAATGGGTATGTTTGAAGGAATATTAGTTGCACCAATGTTATATGATTGCGAGTCATGGGCTATTGATAGGATTGAGTGGAGAAGGGTGGATGTGTTGGAAATGAAAATTTTGAGGACAATTTGTGGTGTGAGATGGTTTGATCGAGTAAGTAATGAAAGGGTAAGAGAGAAGTGCGGTGATTAAAAGAGTATGATTGAGAGAGCAAAAGAGGATGGATTGATATGATTTGGTAACATGAAGAGAATGAGTGAAGAAAGATTGACAAAGAGGATGTATGTGTAGAGGTGGATGGAAGAAGGAGAAGCGGGAGACATAATTGGAGGTGGAAGGGTGGAGTAAAATAGATTTTGAGCTACCAGGGCCTGAACATACAGGAGGGTGAAAGGCGTGCAAGGAATAGAGTGAATTGGAACGATGTGGTATACCGGGACCGATGTGCTGTCAATGGATTGAACCAGGCCATGTGAAGCTTCTGGCGTAAACCATGGAAAGGTGTATGGGTCCTGGATATGGCAAGGAAGGTGTGGTTTCGGTACATTACACATGACAGCTACAGACTGAGTGTGAACGAATGTGGCCTTTACTTTCTCTGTTCCTGGCGCTGCCCCGCTGGAGAAGGGGGGTGGGGGGTAGCGTGTAATATTTTGTGTGTGGCGGGGTGGCGACAGGAATGGAGGAAGGCAGCAAGTATACATATATGTACATTTTTGTATATGTATATGTCTGTGTATATATGTATGTATACATTGAAATGTATATGTATGTACAAGTGCGTGTGTGGACGTTTATGTATATGCATGTGTATGTGGATGGGTTGGGGAATCCTGTGTCTGTTTCCTTGCGCTACTTCGCTAACGCGGGAGACGGCGGCTAAGTATGAAAAATATATATTATGATATGTGTACAGAGAGAGGAGTCATGCGGGAAGTACTCATCCTCCTCGAAGGCTCAGATTGGGATGTCTAATTGTGTGTGAATGGAACCAAGATGAGAAGATAGGAGAGATAGGTATTATCTTTGAGGAAAGGAACATAGATGTTTTGGCTCTGAGTAAAACGAAGCTCAAAGGCAAAGGGGAAGAGTGGTTTGGGAATGTCTTGGGAGTAAAGTCAAGGGTTGGTGTAGAACCCGTTGATCACCAACGTGAGACGAAGGGTATTCGAATAGGTATTTCCTATTAGCTAGGCCCATAGCCTAGCGGTAGAATTCCCGCCTGTGGCACAGTGGTCCCGGGTTCGATTCTGGTTGTTGGAGGTTTGTATGTTCCATGAAGTGCGCGTTCCTATGCACTTTATACGTATTCATATACCTTCACGTTCTACAGTTAGGTTCGGTAAAATGCTATCTGCTGCCTATGCGCGCCTGTTAGGAAATGACCGATGTAGACCCCGTTGCTCACCAACGTGAGACGAAGGGTATTCGAGTACATAGTATTCGAATAGTTATTTCCTATTAGCCAGGCCCATAGCCTAGCGGTATTACTCCCGCCTGTGGCACAGTGGTCCCGGGTTCGATCCTGGCTGTTGGAGGTTTGTATGATATATATAAATATATATATATATATATATATATATATATATATATATATATATATATATATATATATATATATATATATATATATATATATATATATTGGAAAGGATCACAGTTTTGCGCGTCATCAAAATATTCCTATGAGTCCACAGGGAAAATGAAAGAAGATAAGTTCCCAAGTGCACTTTCGTGTAATATAAGTCAGTTGATATACATCGAAGAGACGAAGCTAGGACGCCATATGGTAAACATGTGATTGTCCAAAACATACAACAACCGTTTACAGTTAGGTTCTGTACAGTGCTATCTACTGGCTATGTGCGCTTGTTGGGAAATAATCGGTGTAGACCCCGTTGCTCATCAATGTGAGACGAAGGGAATTCGATTACTTAGTATTTCGAATAGTTGTTTCCTATTAACCAGGTCTATAGCCTAGCGGTTAGCATTCCCGCCTCTTGCACAGGGGTTCCAGATTCGATCTTGGCTGTTGGAGGTCTGTATGTTCTATGAAGGTGCGCGTTCATATGCACTTTATTCGTATTCCTATACCTCCGCGTTGTACAGTCAAGTTTGGTAAAATGCTATCTGCTGGCTGTGTGCGCCTGTTGGGAAATAACCGGTGTAGACCCCATTGCTCACCAATGTGAGACGAAGGGTATTCGAGTACTTCGTATTTCGAATAGTTGTTTCCTATTAGCCAGGCCCATAGCCTAGCGGTTAGCATTCCCGCCTCTTGCACAGGGGTCCCCGGTTCGATCCTGGCTGTTGGAGGTTTGTATGTTCTATGAAGGTGCGCGTTCATATGCACTTTATTCGCATTCATATACCTTCGCGTTGTACAGTTAGGTTCGGTAAATGCTATATGCTGGCTATGTGCGCCTGTTGGGAAATAACCGGCGTAGACACCGTTACTCACCAATGTGAGACGAAGAGTATTCGAGTACTTAGCATTTCGAATAGTTGTTTTCTATTTGCCAGGCCCATAGCCTAGCGGTTAGCATTCCCGCCTCTTGCACAGGGGTCCCCGGTTCGATCCTGGCTGTTGGAGGTTTGTATGTTCTATGAAGGTGCGCGTTCATATGCACTTTATTCGTATTCATATACCTTCGCGTTGTACAGTTAGGTTCGGTAAATGCTATATGCTGGCTATGTGCGCCTGTTGGGAAATAACCGGCGTAGACACCGTTACTCACCAATGTGAGACGAAGAGTATTCGAGTACTTAGCATTTCGAATAGTTGTTTTCTATTTGCCAGGCCCATAGCCTAGCGGTTGGCATTCCCGCCTCTTGCACAGGGGTCCCGGGTTCGATCCTGGCTGTTGGAAGTTTGTATTTTATATATATATATATATATATATATATATATATATATATATATAAGTAATGTAATGGTAAGAGAGATGTGTGGAAATAGAAAGAGCATGGTTGAGAGAGCAGAAGAGGGTGAATGAGTGAGGAAAGATTGACCAAGAGGATATATGTGTCGGAGGTGGAGGGAACGAGGAGAAGTGGGAGACCAAAATGGAGGTGGAAAGATGGAGTGAAAAAGATTTTGAGTGATCGGGGCCTGAACATGCAGGAGGGTGAAAGGCGGGCAAGGAATAGAGTGAATTGGATCGATGTGGTATACCTGGGTCGACGTGCTGTCAATGGATTGAATCATGGCATGTGAAGCGTCTGGGGTAAACCATGGAAATTTCTGTGGGGCCCGGATGTGGAAAGGGAGCTGTGGTTTCGGGCATCATTACATGACAGCTAGAGACTGAGTGTGAACGACTGGAGCCTTTGTTGTCTTTTCCTAGCGCTACCTCGCACATATAAGGGGTGAGGGGGATGTTATTCCATGTGTGGCGAGGTGGTGATGGGAATAAATAAAGGCAAACAGTATGAATTATGTACATGTGTATATATGTATATGTCTGTGTGTGTATATATATTTATGTACATTTAGATGTATAGGTATGTATATTTGCGTGTGTGGACGTGTATGTATATACATGTGTATGGGGGTGGGTTGGGCCATTTCTTTCGTCTGTTTCCCTGCGCTACCTCGCAAACGCGGGAGACAGCGACTAAGCAAAATAAAATAAAATAATAAGTAAATATATATATATATATATATATATATATATATATATATATATATATATATATATTTATATATATATATATATATATATATATATATATATATATATATATATATATATATATATATATATATATATATATATATATATATATATATATGTATATATATATGCATATGTACTTCATTCGTATTCATATGCCTCCGCGTTGTATAACCATATGCAAATATCTGGGAGATGTATAAAAGAAAGAGGCAAGAGGTTAAGGGGACGGTGCAAGAGGTGAAAAAAGGGCACTATTTACCTGCAAAAATCGTCCAAATGCTTCTCTATGCTCTACACTACCCTTTCTAATCTGCCCACATCCCACGCTTTTCATGCCACAGGCATTTTTTGCGTAAGCCATCATTGCTTCCCTAAATACATCCAATTCCTCCCCCACTCCCCTTATGTCCTTTCCTCTCACCTTTTTCCATTCTGCGCTCAGTCTCTCCTGGTACTCCCTCAGAAAAGTCTCCTTCCCATGCTCACTTATTCTCACCACTCTCTTCATCCCAACTATTTCTCTTCTTTTCCTAAAACCTCTACAAATCTTCACCTTCGCCTCCATAAGATAATGATCAGACATCCCTCTAGTTGCACCTCTCAGCACATTAACATCCGAAATTCTCTCTCACGCGCCTATCAAATAACACGCAATCCAATGATGCTCTCTGGCCATCTTTCCTACTTACATACGCATACTTATGTATATCTCTCTTTTTATACCAGGTATTCCCAATCACCAAACCTTTTTCAGCACACAAATCTGCAAGTTCTTCACCATTTCTATTTACAGCACCGAACACCTGATGTACACCAATTATTCCCTAAACTGCCACATTACTCACCTTTGCATTCAAATCACCCATCACTATCACCCGGTCTCGTACATCAAAACTGCTAACACACTCACTCAGCTGTTCCCAAAACACTTGCCTCTCATGATCTTTCTTCTCATGCCCACGTGCATAGGCTCCAATAATCACTCATTTCTCTCCATCCACTTTTAGTTTTACCCATATGAATCTAGAGTTTAGTTTCTTACACTCTATCACATACTCTCACAACTCCTGTTTCAAGCGTACTGCTACTCCTTCCTTTGCTCTTGTCTTCTCACCAACTCCTGACTTTACTCCCAAAACATTAATAAACCACTTCCCCTTTACCCTTGAGCTTCGTTTCTTTTTCACCCCATCATTCAACCTCCAATTTGGTCTCTTCTCGTTGTCAATCTTTCCTCGCTCATTCTCTCTATGAGCTTCGTTTCTTTTCCATGCCCTTTCAACCTCCAATTTGGTCTCTTCTCGTTGTCTATCTTTCCTCGCTCATTCTCTTTATGTGTCCAAACCACTTCAACATACCCTCTTCTGCTCTCTCAACTACACTCATTTTGTTTCCAAAAATCTCTCTCACTCTTTCATTTCCTACTCAATCAAACTACCTCATACCTCATATTGTCCTCAAACATTTCACTTCCAACACATCCACCCTCATCTGTATAACCCTATCTATAGCCCATGCCTCGCGACCATATACAATTGTTGGAACTACTATTTTTGCTTTCCGAGATAACTTTCTCGCCGTCCACACATTCTTCATGGCTCGCAAGACGTTCGTCCCTAACCCACCCTGTGATTCACCTACGCTTCCATGGTTCCATTCGACGCTAAGTCAACTCCCAGATATCTAGAATACTTCACTTCCTCCAATTTTTTTTCTATTTAAACTTACATCCCAATTAACCTGTCCCTCAAGCCCGCTGAACCTAATAACCTTGCTGTTATTCACATTTACTCTCAACTCAATGGCTGTTTTCCGTGTTAGCGAGGTAGCGCCAAAAACAAACGAAGAGAAGCCGCATCCACCTACTTGCATTCTCTAACTATCTTGTATAACAAACCGACACCACAGCTCCATACCCACAACCCAACTCTACATACCTTTCCGCATCTGTAGTAAATCTGTGTCATTCTCTCTGAGGAATATATACAGGCTATGAACTCATTGCACCTAATCATTTATTTGTCCTGAATAATGTTAAAATGACTGCTTCGTAGGTCATACGAGCGCACCTAATCCTTTATTTGTCCTGAATAATGTTAAAATGACTGCTTCGTAGGTCATACGAGCGCACCTCATCCTTTATTTGTCCTGAATAATGTTAAAATGACTGCTTCGTAGGTCATACGAGCGTACTTTCACCTGCTTTTCTATTTGAGTGTAGAAGCAAGCTCCTGCCTGTATATAAAGCTGGAACTACGACATTACTGTGGTTACAACGATCAGTGGTCAGGAACAGGATATGGAAGAAGAAAGGAAACAACGATGAATAGAAATGAGAAGTCAGTGAATGGGTGAAGAGTTAATGGAAGAACTGATGCTTGAACTTGGATGGTCATGAACTTGAGCCAAGATCAGCCAGAGTGTCATACATGTCAGCCTCACATGGCGAATACCTTTAGGAACTCGAAAGCTATTGTTATGGAAATGATGAGTTTCCTTCACCTCGGCATTTGAAAAGATATATCTTTCTAACCCATCCGCCTCGTGATTTTTTTTTTTTTTTGAAAATAAGAAAAAACTAGTTACAATTCCGAGGTCAGTTCATCAAGGTGCCCCAAACCAGCTTGATGCAGGTTCTCTTGCCATATCTGCACGACCTAAGCCCCGCCAAAGTCGCTTGTAAACTTTCTACTTATTCTATAAGAAAAATGTTTTTAGTTTTGTCAGGATGAAGAATTGACAAGCCCCAGATTCAATTGACATATATGATCCATCTAATGTACTTGTTCATTAATCAGCTGTGATAGTTCAAATCTTTGTCAACAGATTTTAAAGTCCATTGTAGCATAACCAAGGCCGGATTCCGAACTAATCTTACATCTCGGGTTATGACACCAGTTCTTGCAGATCCGAGTGTCTGGTCTTCCGACAGATCGAAGTGATTGAATAAATTGTAAATATTTCTCCTCCGTAATGAAGAGCAAATAAGAATGATAACAAGACCCTTTTAACAGATCGTAAAGATTTATGAATCGTGACTCTGAAAGTGGAACAGCTGCTGATGCTATCTGGAATGTATAAATATTCTGTATTGACTAATGGGACTTGCTCGAGTTCGGATAAGTTTTGGATGTCAGAAGTTTCTATATAGGTAATCAGTGTGCGCAAAGGGAGATGAATCACAATTTCGTAAGATATGAATAGAGAGGCAAATGGGCTTAACACCTGTGAGCATCTTTTTGAAGGAGATAAAAGTATGAGGAAATCAGAATGAGAAAAGGCGTCAGGCGAGTAGGTGAGAAGGGGACAAAGTGAGCATGTAGACGTGGTGTGTTTGGTATGTGGCTCAAGACTGGACGTCCTCTCAAATCCAGCTGCAGTATGGCAGGTGCGGGCTCGACGTCCTCACATCTTTGGCAGATAATTATCAACGACAAAACTTTTTAATCAAGTTATCGTTCATGGAAAACTTTCCTCTGGGAGATGAAAATCGGGAGACATACGAGTCGTAGGGAGAAAGAGGACTGTTGGCTGGGTATATGGGAAGAGAAAGAGAGAGAGAGAGAGAGAGAGAGAGAGAGAGAGAGAGAGAGAGAGAGAGAGAGAGAGAGAGAGAGAGAGAGAGAGAGAGAGAGAGAGAGAGAGAGAGAGAGAGAGAGAGAGAGACAGACAGACAGACAGACAGACAGATGAGGAGTGTAGCAAGTTCTCTTACCCTAAAATACTCCTTACTCCCACACCCAGTCACTTTACCACTTAAGTGTAATCGCTCTTCTTTCTCTTCTTCCTCTTATCTCTCTCTCTCTCTCTCTCTCTCTCTCTCTCTCTCTCTCTCTCTCTCTCTCTCTCTCTCTCTGTTTACATACAAAAGCAATGATATGATATTACCGCTATCCCTAAGTCTGGTTTAAACACACCTCGAAAATGCAGTGCAGTTTTGGACTCACCCCCCTCCCCCCTCTCTCTCATGTAAGGATATTCTTGCATTAGAAGCAGTGCAGCGATGAGCAACTAAATTGATTCCTTCCTTGCGTTACGAATCATATGAGGAGAGAATGCGAGAATTAAACTTGTTTTCCTTAAGCAAGAGGCGCCTCCAGGGCAAGCGAATAAAATGTGTAAAGTACTAAAAGAGTCAACAGCGCCAGCAATGAAAACTTCTTTGCTGAAGCGCCAGCAATGCCAACGAGAGGATATAGAATAAATCATAGAGATCACTGAAATAATCTGGACATTACGAAATATTTCTTTACCCACGACATTGCTGATGTGTGGCATAAACTCCTAGAAAATGTTGTTCAGAGCAACACCTATAATATCTTCTAAATTAGGCCTGATCATCGCTTGTCACTCTCCGGCATTGGACAATAGATTTAATCAGTCATCATAACGCAGCGGCGTATCATGCTACCTTCTTAACCTCTGATCTCTCCCTGGCCATGTTGCAGTAACATACTAACATTGATTAACCCTTGCCACCTGCTTTGAGAGAATAAGTAAGAATTATTGTATCATTCTTCAGCATCAAAAATAATATAGGCAAGATAAGTCGAGAAGTTGAAGCTCAATCCTTCAATGTACTTTTTTTTCTGCCTCTCTTGCATCCAGCGTGTTGCCAGGAGGGTGAGGAGAAAGCCTTTGCTTTGCTATCCTTTTCTCCTGCTGCCCTCTGGGGACTTCATTTTTAAGTAGTGTTAAGGCCCAACTACCTCGCTTGGATCTTGGGTCTGTGCTTCTATGTAATTCTCTCTCTCTCTCTCTCTCTCTCTCTCTCTCTCTCTCTCTCTCTCTCTCTCTCTCTCTCTCTCTCTCTCTCTCTCTCTCTCTCTCTCTCTCTCTCTCTCTCCTTCTGGGGATTACTGTTTGCATTGGAAATTGGATAGAAGCCTGGTTACGAGATAGGAAGCAGAGAGTCGTAATGAAAGGGGAATCATCACCGTGGTCATTATCATTTATATTAACGGTATTGACGCAGGGCTGAATAATATAGAATCCAGATTTGCAGACGACACAAAGATCGGCAATGCCACATTACCTAAGATTACAAGAGGGTCTGGATAAAATCGCAGAATGATTTAGTAGATGGCAAATGCCATTTAATGTCAATAAATGCCAGCTGTTACAAGTAGGAAACCTATACCAAAAATCTGATTAAGAAATGATGGACATAAGATAAGGACACCCCTATTGTGAGAGATCTAGGGATCACTATCCCCAATAACCTTAGATTCTCCCAGCGTTGCAATGAAACTGCCAAGAAAGTAAATAGGATTGACTAAGGGAGACTTTACGTACAAAAGTACTGGTGAAATATTGCCACTATAACCAGGTCTAGTTAGATCACACTTCGAATATGTCGTGCAATTTTGGGCCCTGTATTTACGTAAGGATATTCTTAAATTGCAAGCAGTGTAGCGAATAGCAACTAAAAGTGATTCCATCCTTGTGAAGCAAACCATATGAGGAGAGATTGTGAGAATTGATCTTGTTTTCTTTTAGCAAGACGCGCCTGCGGGGCAAATCAATTTCAAAATGCTTAAAGGATTCAACAACACCGATATTGAACGTCTGTTTACAGTATCGCCAACATTACCGACGAAAAAAAATGAATGAAAACTTACAGGTCACCAAGTTAATGTAGACTACACGAAGTATTTCTTTATCAACGACATTATCAATGCATGGAATACGCTCCAAGAAAATGTTATTCAGAGCAACACAATCAATACCTTCAAAATTAGGTTACATGGTCACTTGTCACTCTCCAGTATAGAGTAATTCATTTAATCAGTCAGCGAAATAGCGTGCTACCTACTCAACCACTGATCTCTCCCTGGCCATGCTGTGTTAACGAACCAACATTGATTAACCCCTGTCACCTGCTTTGAAAGAGTAATTAAGAATCATTTTGTCATTCTTCAACATCAGGAATATATTCATAGGCATGGTAAGTCGAACGGCTGGCGCTCAAGTTTATCCTTAGTAGTGTCTTTATAACTAAAAGTGAGGGGAAACATGTCCTTAATGATGGAATGTATGGCATTTTCATATTCATTCTACCTCATGACCTTCCTATAAAAATTTCCTTACGGCTTTTTGCTCCTGCAAGGTATTTCATCTATTTGTTTTCCGTCCGGCGTGTGGAATGGGAGGGTTGAGAGATGTCTTTCCTCTGCAATCGTTTTCTTCTACTGCTTTCACGAGGCCCGCTTTCTTTTTTTGTTTAGACCAGACCATGTTTCCTTGGTTACCGCAACACGACCAGGGAGAGATCGACGTTGGAAAACATATCATGATATGCCTCTACGTTGTGACAACATTTGATAAATTACTCAATACCGGAGAATGACAAGTGACTTATCTTGCCTAATTTTGAAGGTATCTTATTTCACGCATAAGTAATGTCTTTGGTCAGAAGATATTTCGTACACTGTAGATTAACTCGATGCCCCTCAAGTTTTAGCCTAAATCTTATGGTTGGTACCGCTGACGCTACTACATTTAAAGAGATTTTCAATATCAACGTTGTTAAATCCTTAAATTATCTTAAAACATTCTATGGCTTTGCCTCGGAGATGCCTCTTGCATTGGGAGGATAAGTTTTATTCTTGTAATTTGTCTTTGAATGGTTTACTGTGTCAGGAAGTAATCACTGTAGTTGCTCTTTGCTGCACTGCTTCCAATTCAAGAATATCCTTAAGGGAAGAGGGTGGGTGTCCTAATGACCTAATAGTGACCTAATAGTGACGGCCTGATAGAGACAGCCTGATAGTTATGACCTGATAGTGACGTCTTGATAGTTAAGACCTGATAGTTATGACCAGATACTAATGATCTGATAGTTAAAGCCTAATAGTGACGACCTGATAGTCATGACCAAATAGTTATGACCTGATAGTGACGGCCTGATAGTTATGACCAGATAGTTATGATCTGATAGTTACAGCCTGATAGTGACGGCTTGAAAGTCATGACCAGATTGTTATGACCTGATAGTGACGACCTGATACTTATGACCTGATAGTGACGACCTGATAGTTATGACCAGATACTAGATGACCTGATAGTGGCGGCCTGATAATTATGACCGGACAGTTATGACATGATAGTGACGTCCTGATAGTTACGACCTGATAGTTATGGCCAGATAGGTATGATCTGATAGTCACGGCCTGATAGTTATGACCTGATAGGGACATCCTCATAGTTACGGCCTGATAGTTATGACCTGATAGTGAGGACCTGATAGTGAGGGCCTGATAGTTATGACCTGACAGTTACGGCCCGATAGCTATGACCTGATAGTTATGACCTGATGGTTATGGCCTGATAGTTATGGCCTGATAATTATGACCAGACAGTTATAACCTGATAGTTACAGCCTGATAGTCATAACCTGATACTTATGGCCTGATGATTATGACCTCATGGTTATAACACGAGAGTTATGAATGGTAGTTTTAGCCTGATAGATATGACCTGATAGTTATGACTTGGTAGTTATAGCCTGATAGTTATGGCCTGATAGTTCTGAAATGATAGTTATGGCCTGATAGTTATGAACTGATAGTTGGATCTGGTAGTTATGGCCTAGTAATTATGACCTAATAGCTATGGCCTGATATTTATGGCCTGGCAATTATTACCTAATAGTTATGACCTGTTGGTTATGGCTCGAGTGTTATTAACTGATATTTGTGATCTTGATGATGACCTGATAGTTATGAATTTATAGTTATGATCTAGTAGCAATGGCCAGGTAGTTATGAAATGATGATTATGGCCCTGATAATAATGATCCGATAGTTATGAGATGATTGTTATGACCTGATAGTTATGGTCTGAAAGTTATCACCTGATGGTTACGACCTGATAGTTTGACCCATTCATATCATCTGATAGTTATGATCTACAAGTGATGACCTGATGGTTATGACCCATCCACCAGCCCACACCTAATTACTCACCATGTGACCCCTCCACCAGCCCACACCTGGCTGAACCACCATGTGACCCCTCGACCAGCCCACACCTGGCTGAACCACCATGTGACCCCTCCGCAGCCCACACCTGGCTGACCCACCATGTGACCCCTCCACCAGCCCACACCTGGCTGACCCACCATGTGACCCCTCCACCAGCCCACGCCTGGCTCACCCACCATGTGACCCCTCCACCAGCCCACACCTGGCTGACCCACCATGTGACCCCTCCGCAGCCCACACCTGGCTGACCCACCATGTGACCCCTCCACCAGCCCACACCTGGCTCACCCACCATTTTACCCATCCGCCAGCCCACACGTGGCTCACCCACCATGTGACGCCATCCACCATCTCACACCTGGACTACCCACCATGTGACCCTTCCAGCAGCCCACACCTAGCTCACCCACTATGTGACCCATCCAACAGCTCACACGTGGCTTACCCATCATATGACCCTTCCACCACCCCACATGGCTCACCCACCATGTAACCCATACACTGCAGGATAGCAAGTGTGAGGGCTTGTAATGTTTGTTTACACTACAGGAAATCGAATGTGAGGGATTGTAGTGTTTGATGACACTGCAGGATAGCAAGTGTAAGGGGTTGTAATGTTTGCTTACACTGCAGGAAAGCGAGTGTGAGGGGTTGAAATGTTTGCTCATATTGCGGATAGCTAGGTGTGAGGGCTTGTAATGTTTGCTTATACTGCAGGAAAGCGGATGTGAGGGGCTGTAATGTTTGCTTACACTGCAGAATTGCAAGTGTAAGGGGTTGCAATGTTTGCCTACACTGCAGGACAGCGAGTGTGAGGAGTTGCAATGTTTGCCTACATTGCAGGACAGCGAGTGTGAGGAGTTGTAATGTTGGCTTACACTGGAGGAGAAAGAGTGTGAAGGATTATAATGTTTGCAGACACTGCAGGAGAGCGAGTGTGATAGGCTGAGTTTATACTCTCAAGTTCTGGTGGTTTAGACATCCTGGGTTCTGGTGTCTTAAATTTTCAAAACTCTGGTTCTTTAAACTCCCTGGGGTCTGGTGGTTTGATTCCCCTGGGTTATGTTGGTTTAGATCTCGTGGACACAGATGGTTTAATCGTTCTTGGTTCATGTGGCTGAAACCTTCTGGGTTCTGATGGTTTAAACTTCCTAGGTTCTGGTGGCTTAAACTTCCTGTGTTCATGTGGTTTAAAATCTCTGGGTTCTAGTAATTCAAACTCCCATGATTCTGGTAGTTTAAACTCACTGGGTTCTGTTGGTGTACAACCCCTGGGGACTGGTAGTTTAAACTCACTGGGTTCTGTTGGTTTACAGACCCTGAGGACTGGCAGTTTAAACTCACAGGGTTCTCTTGGTTTACAGCCCCTGGGGACTGGCAGTTTAAACTCACAGGGTTCTCTTGGTTTACAGCCCCTGGGGACTGGCAGTTTAAACTCACAGGGTTCTCTTGGTTTACAGCCCCTGGGGACTGGCAGTTTAAACTCACAGGGTTCTCTTGGTTTACAGCCCCTGGGGACTGGCAGTTTAAATCTCATAAGTTCTGGTGGCTAAAGCTATCTCCGTTCCGGTGACTTAAACCTCCTAGGCTCTCGTGGTATAAAAACCCTGGTGGTTTTCAGCTTCTTAAGTCCTAGTGGCTTAAATTCCCTGAATGTTTGGTGATATAAACTCCTCTAGTTATGGCAGTTTAAATTCCCATAATTCATAATTCTAGTGGTTTAATCTCCCTCCCGGTATTTTAGACTCCTTTGGCTCTGATGACTTAAATCCCCTTGGATTCAAGTGTTTTAAACTTCCTGAGTTCTTGTGGTTTGGTAGCCCAGAGCTCTGGTTGTTTAAGCTTACAAGGTTCTGGAAGTTTACAATCCCTGAGTTCTGGTTCTTTATTGTCTCTGGGATCTTCTGGTTAAAAACATTGAGTTCTGGTGGTTTAAGTTTCCTAAGTCATAGCGGGTTAAAACTCAGTGGGTTCTGGTGGGCATAACTCCCTATATTCCTGTTGTTTTAAAGTCCCTAGGTTCTGATCTAAAACGTCTTTATTCTGGTCGCTGGGTGCTGTTTGTTTAAACTTCCTTTGTTATGTTAGTTTAGAATTCCTGGTGATTTCAACTTCATATGTTTTGGTAGTTTAAACCCTGTGGTTTCTGTTGATTTAAACTTCTCATGTTCTGGTGGTTAAAACTTTCTAGGTTCTAGTGGTTTAAGATTCCTGCATTCTGAGGGTTTAAACACTTTTATGTTCTCATGATCTAATCCCACTGGGTTATGGTGGTTCAAATTCCCTGGGTTTTGGTGGTTTAATCTTCCTAGGTTCGGGTGGTTTAAACTCCCTGAGTTCTGGTGATATAGAAGTGCCTTGCCTCTAGTAGTTTAGATTCCCTGGTTTCTAGTGGTCCAAACACTCTGGATTCTCGTTGTTTAAAATCCCTGGGTTCTGGTAGTTTAAACTCCTGGGTATTAGCGGTTAAAACTCAATGGTTTCTACTACTTGGTTTCTGGTGGTCTAAACCCCCTGAGTCCTAATGGTCTATGACACCGTGAATTCGGATGGTTTAATCTTTGAAGACTAAGTGGGAGAGACAAGCTAGATCAATGACCCTGATGACTAGGACCTGGCCTTACAGGAGGTAGTGAGAAAATACGTTTGATATACATATGTATACATATATACATAATGAGAACAGGCTGTTGTGTACAGTCATACGCCAGGGTTTCAGATGGAAATGTAAGAGGAGATAGTCTACTTCATGCATGCTGCTGAGTCGAGAGATATTGGTTACTATAATAGCCAGAATGAATGCAAAATAATCAGAATTTTCGAAGGAGAGGGAGCGTGTTGCAATACCGGAGGTAGAGATTAACGCTTTCTGCTAAAGACATCCTTTCATATAGGAACGGATATAATGAGAGACAGTGGAAGATATAATGCTATATAAAGTATTTATACATATACATACGAATATAGTGCATATGAACGTGCACTGCCATATAACGAACAAACCTCCAACAGCCAGCATCGAACCCGGGACCCTTGCGTAGCAGGCGGGAGCACTGCAGATAGACTATAATCACCCCGAAAAGGGAAATGACTATTCGAGTATTTATATAATCGAATATCCTTCGTCTTAAATTGGTGAGCAACGGGGTCTCCACTGGTCATCTCCCATAAGCTGTAGGAAGTTTGCATGTTACGTGGAATTGCGCGTTCATAAGCACTTTATTCGTACATATATTCATATCTTAATATCTATTTGTTATACTTTGTCGCTGTCTCCCGCATTAGCCAGATATATATATATATATATATATATATATATATATATATATATATATATATATATATATATATATATTATTATTATTTTTTATTATACTTTGTCGCTGTCTCCCGCGTTTGCGAGGTAGCGCAAGGAAACAGACGAAAGAAATGGCCCAACCCCACCCCATACACATGTATATACATACATCCACACACGCAAATATACATACCTACACAGCTTTCCATGGTATACCCCAGACGCTTCACATGCCTTGATTCAATCCACTGACAGCACGTCAACCCCGGTATAAAACATCGCTCCAATTCACTCTATTTCTTGCCCTCCTTTCACCCTCCTGCATGTTCACGCCCCGATCACACAAAATCTTTTTCACTCCATCTTTCCACCTCCAATTTGGTCTCCCTCTTCTCCTCGTTCCCTCCACCTCCGACACATATATCCTCTTGGTCAATCTTTCCTCACTCATTCTCTCCATGTGACCAAAACACTTCAAAACACACTCTTCTGCTCTCTCAACCACGCTCTTTTTATTTCCACACATCTCTCTTACCCTTACGTTACTCACTCGATCAAACCACTTCACACCACACATTGTCCTCAAACATCTCATTTCCAGCACATCCATCCTCCTGCGCACAACTCTATCCATAGCCCACGCCTCGCAACCATACAACATTGTTGGAACCACTATTCCTTCAAACATACCCATTTTTGCTTTCCGAGATAATGTTCTCGACTTCCACACATATTCCCTCCCATATAATTTACCAGAATACTCAACCAAAACTTATACCTCTGTAATTTGAGCAACTCACTCTTTTTCCCTTGCCTTTGTTACAATGGCACTTTGCACGCATTCCGCCTTCTCAGGACACCTCACCATGAGTCATTCATACATTTTAATAACCTTACACATCCTGTCACAATTCTGTCACCCCTTTCTCTATATAAATTACACTGCAATACATCCAAACCTGCTGCATTGCCGTTTTCTTCTTCCGAAAGCTTTTACTATCCTCTTCGCGGTTTATCAATTTCATTTTCCCTAACACTCTCACTTTGCACACCACCTCGACCAAAACACCCTATATCTGCCACTCTTGTCCATCAGACACATCAACAAACCTTCATATTACTAATTCCATCTCCCTTCCACATACCGCTATTGTTATCACTCTCCCCATTTAGCCCTTCTCTGAATGTTCCCATTTGCTCCTTGTCTTAGGCACCCTATTTACCTCCTTCCAAAAATCTTTTTATTCTCCCTAAAATTTACTGATAGTCTCTCTACCCCAACTCTCATTTGCCTTTTTTCACCTCTTGCACCTCTTCTCTTGACTCCTTCTCTTTTCTTTTATACTTCTCCCACTCAATTGCATTTTTTTTCCCTGCAAAAATTCGTCCAAATGCCTCTCGCTTCTCTTTCACGAATACTCTTACTTCTTCATCCCCCTCCACTCACTACCCTTTCTATACAGCCCTCCTCCACTTTCTCATGCCACAAGCTCTTTGCGCAATCCATCATCTGATTCCCTAATACATCCCATTCTCCCGACTCCCTCTTACTTCCATTGTTTTCTCCTTTTTCCATTATGTACACAGTCTCTCCGGGTACTTCCCACAAGGTCTCCTTCCCAAGCATCCTCTTACTCTCACCAACCTTCTTCACCCATCATTCACTCTCTTTTCTGAAAACCATACTAATCTTCACCTTAGCATCACAAGAATAATGATCAGACTCCCTCCGTTGCACCTCTCAGCACATTTTTTTAACATCCAAAAGTCCTCTCTTTCGCACGCCTGTCAATTGAACACGTAATCCAATAACGCTCTCTGGCCATCTCTCCTACTTTCTATATGTATACTTAGAGATCTCGCTTTTTATAACCAGGATTCCCAATCATCGTCCTTTTTTCAGCTACATATATAAATCTACAAGCTCTTCACCATTTCCATTTACAACACTGAACCAGCCTATGATACAATTATTCCCT